>NC_059206.1:63422990-63559049 GCF_020615455.1 Coregonus clupeaformis
AATGACATAATTCTAAATTTACTCAACAACTTAAAAACACACATCTAAGTTTAAAGCTTTGTTAATGATCCAGAAAGTCAGTAGTTGTTTGTTGTTTATTTAAGAGTTTGGTGGCTATCTCATTGATCCTGTTACATAGTATGTATGGCCTCTGGCTAGTCATCATTGTCTCCAGTGGTCTGTCTGGCATTCAAATGTTTCTAAACAAAGTCTGTCTATTAATCAAGATAATGTTAGAACCAAATTGTTCTCTCTTCTTTTTCACACCTCAGTTAGAAACAGAGGGCAGCGGCTGGTGGAGCTCAAACTACTGAACATGCGTAACAGTTTGAGGCCATCCGCTCCAGAGGTCACTTGAGGAGTGCTCTGGGGGAGAAATGCTTCTTCAGCAGCTTTGACCAGCGACAGGCCTTTGTGCCCTGTGCCATAGCCCGGTAAGTTGGGTTTTAGGGTTTGGATTACAGGTACAACCACAAGCTTTGGTAGACCAATCAATGAATGAAGACTCAGAAGTCTTTCTAGTGAACAGTGTGTTTTAGAATTGTTAACTTATTAATCACATACTGAGTGCATCACATACCCATGCATTTAGTTTTCCCTTTTAAAAGGCAATATTTTTCTCAATGTGACTTCCTGATTTTAATAATAAATGAATTATTTGTTTTTCCCTCCTTCCAGATGATTTTACCGAGGGGAGCTGTTGGGGCTGCACGCTGAGATCCTGAGGCTGAAGCAACACTTTTCATGAGGAACACAAAGGAGCTGTTTGAAGGGGGTTCACGCTGGGAGGAGAGCTGGAGACTCTTCCTGGAACTAGAGGTAAGCTGTGGAGAAGCACCAATAAGCATTTTAGTCATATAGCAGACGCTCTTATCCAGAGACTTGCAGTTAAGTGCACATTCATCTTAAGATAGCTAGGTGAGACAACCACATATCACAGTACGTAGTTAGACATTTTTTCTCAATAAAGACCTTACCAGCAAAAGATCAGTGCTAGTAAGAAAAGACAAGTCGCAATTATATATTTTTTTAAGTGGGCTTTAAATGGATAGTTCAATTAAAAAAAAAAGGTTTTTTCCTTATTTTCGAACTACCTAGGATATTTGTTTCATCCAATCAATTTAAGTTAAATAACATACAATTTTGAAGCTCCCTTGACTTATCAAAAATAAAATTAAAAATGGTTTGGCCTTACTGCTATTAGCCCATACAAACGCATTAAATGACAGATTCACTACATGGAACAACAGCTAGTCCCCAAATAAATCTAAGGAAGTTTGTTCACAAGTGTCAGAGAAGATATATAAGAATGATCCGGAAACATTTGTAAAAATATTTGTAACATTTGTTTAAGCTGAAATATCATGATAGTCTATTTGGGGTCGCTTCACAGATGATTTTGTGCGAGCCGATTTCGGGATGTCTCGTGAGTCTGACAAACACAACTCTAGCTCTGTCTGCTTTCACCCCAAATGCGGAAGTGTTACATAGGCGGATGCGGTGGATTGAGATGCATCCCATGCAAATAAAACAGATGCTTCGCTAGCTTAAACCTGACAGATTTTTATGCAGGGATTTTTGCAGTATGCTAATTGATTTCCACAGGGCGCGGACGTACGACCCTTAGGGGGTTTTAACCCTTGGCATTTCCTTTTATCCCCCACAGAAAAACCAGAGACCCCTCCAGAGTTCACCAACAGAGGAGAGAGTCTGCTCAGAAGGAGAAACAGAAGCCGAGCTCCTAAAAAAAGCCTGCCCAAGGTAACTCATTCTGAAAACGCCGACCAGGAGTCTGTATTTTTCCTTGTTAAGGCGGGTGGCTACTGTACATACAAACATGACAAGGCTCTAGGTTTTCTTGAGCAGCCGTACATAATGCTATACTATATAAACACATACTATATACTGTTAAAGGCTATCTCCCTATATTTGTGTTTTGTTTGTCCAGCTTGAGAAGAAACTTGAAGGCTCAGATTGATGTGTAGGAGCAGGAGCGGGCCAAGGGAATTCCCTGGTGAATGGACAAAGTTCCCATTACCCGGTTTTTACGTGGAGGAGCAGTGGGAGTTGCACACTTGCCTCGAGAAAAGAATGAGAAACTGGAAAGTGAAGACCTAGCTACTCATTTGAGGGCAGAATCTAGCAGAAACAGTCTTGGTCCTCTTTTTCCTGGACCCCAGATTAAACCTAGTAACCCTAACTAGAAGCATGACCAAAGGAGAAGTGTTTTTCAGTCCAGGATTAGGTTTTCATTTGAATCTGGGAAACCCGGGCCATTAGGCGTAACTTGTGGCACAATGTAAATCATGTATTGATGTCCACGAGAGAGATGCACAAATCATAATTTAGTTAACTCTTGTCTCAAGTTAGGCTTAGTGCTGTGTAGCTAAAAGTTTACTTTATTAAACTCTGCAAGATTACAAATACTTTGATTTATATGAGTTCATATTTTCATTGTATCAGCAGCTGAAAAAGAGCAAGCAGATTGAGTGGATATGCTGTATGGGACAGCTGTCCGGACACCAACCAAACGGCGATTCACCACCTCCCCCACAAAGCACGAAAGGTACCACTTCAATAACTTTGCTGCTGTAACTCTGCCTTCATACTCATGTAACAATTGCATGGCCCAATCTTAGCCTGGGTATTCAGTCTGTTTCTGGACTGCATATGTTTTTATGACAAGTGGCTAAAGCAGAAACAAGACTGGAGACCCAGGCCCTAACTTACAATCACTGGCTTGTGTTTAATTCGTTTGGGCATTAATTACATGGGGCTGTTGGCGCATCACTAGCCTGCTCTCTGTCTGTGCGTTCTCTCCCAGCTCAATGGCACCACCTCCAGCCTCTCTGGTGCCCAACTCCCTACGGCACCATACGCTCAGCCGCGGAACTGGCTCTGCCACCTCACCCTCCACCCCCTCACTCCAGTCAACAAAGTCCAGCGCAGCATGTTTGCACAATAACTAACTACACTGAAAATATATATATAAATGTAACAATTTCAAAAGATTTTGCCGAGTTACAGTTCATAATCAGTCCAATTGAAAATAAATTCATTAGGCACTCATGAACTGGGAATACAGATACCTTAGAAAAACAGTCAGTATCGGGTGTGACCTACCATTTGCTCATGCAGCGCGATCATTTATTTTTGCATAGAGTTTGATCAAAGGCTGATTGTGGCCTGTGGAAGAGTTGTCCCACTCCGCACTTTCAATGGCTGTGCAAAGTTGCTGGATATTGGGCGGGGGCTGGAACACGCTGTCGTACACGTCGATCCAAGAGCATCCCAAACATGCTCAATGGGTGTTATGTCTGGGTGAGTATGCAGTCCATGTGGAAAGAACTGGGATATTTTTCACCAGGAATTGTGTACGAATTCTTGCTGACATTATCTTGCTGAAACATTAGGTGATGGCGGCAGATAAATGGCGCGTGCAATGGGCCCTCAAGATCTCGTCACGGTATCTCTGCATTCAAATTTCCATTGATAAAATGCAATTCTGTTTGTTCCGTCTGTAGCTCATGCCTGCCCATACCATAAACCCCACCTGCCTCCATGAGACCCTCTGATCACAATATTGACATCAGCAATCTGCTCATGCACACCCAGCGCCATCTGCCCGGTATAGTTGAAACCGGGATTCATCCACGTAAAGGCTTCGCTTCTCAGCGTGCCAGTGGCCATCGAAGGTGAGCATTTGCCCAATGAAGTCGGTTTCGGTGCCAGAACTACAGTTAGTTCAAGACCCTGAGTGAGGGCCGCCGAGCACACAGATGAGCTTCCCTGAGACGGTTTCTGACAGTTTGTGCACAGAAATTGTGGTTGTGCAAACTCACAGTTTATCAGCTGTCCGAGTGGCTGGCCTCAGACAATCCCACAGGTGAAAAAAGCCCGGACCATAGAGGTCCTGGGCTGGCGTGGTTAGCGTGGTCTGCGGTTGTGAGGCGGTTGGACGTGGTGACAAATTCTCTAAAGCGATGTTGGGAAGGCTTATGGTAAGCGACGTCAACATTCAATTCTACTCTGGAAACAGCTCTGGTGGACATTTCTGCAATCAGCGTGCCCGATTGCTCAAAACTTAAAACATCTGTGGCATTGTGTTGTGACAATTTCTTTTAGAAATAAGCTTTTTGCATATGGAGACATTTCCATAGGGATCTTTTATTTCCAGCTCATAAGAACATGGGACCAACTTACTTTACATGTTGCGTTTTATATTTTTCGTTCAAGTATTACTTTTCTCAATTTAGACCAGCCATTTAGGTATGGGTAACATGCCATCTTTGGCCAAACCCTGAACCATTCACTCAAAAGCAAACCATCCGTTGAGTTTTCTGTTCCCCAAGCCCTGGAATCCAAACTGATGCTCCGTTTCACCATTGTTGGCGTGATGGTGAAATGGAACATATCAGTTTGGATTCCACTCTTCCTCCTCATCCACCTTTTTTCTCTGTGTTTCTCCCCCATCCAGGTCCCATCCGGTACGGACCCCGGAGCGGTAAGCCCCCTACAGCGGGACTGCAGGGAGCGCAACCACGCACAAGAACATGGGCCAGGTGACCGTTGGAGTCCCTCTTCAGAGCGGTGGGTTTAAAACCTGGCTAGTCCATGCACATAACTTCAGCATTAACTCTGTCGCCAGCACTTATTCAGAGTTTGCGGTAGAATTGTGTTTTTTCTGTGTTCTTTTCCACATTTACTGATTCTCTACAGCAACACACAGTCCTAGCCATGAGAGGGGTTTTAAGTGGAGAATTGTGACTACAATATAACTGTGTTCTGTTTTTAGACTGGCTTAATCAACACAGTAATCCAAGAATCTCGGTTCCAATCAAAGGTTTGTTTGAATGTGTGAACTGCCTAAACTAAAACCATACACATAAATCAGTATTCCTGCATCCAAATATATGCATGTCATTAACCACTAAACATTATACATTCTTAAATGCTTCATCCCTGATGCTGTTCACAGGTAACAGTAGTGTACCCTCTCCTTGTTAGTGTGTCCTTCTAAACCCTCTCTTGAGAGCTCTCCAGGCTAGGCTGTGTCGCTGACTATTTACTGATGTAACCTTTTTATAGCCAAACTCCTAGCATACCCTTTCTTCATCTTTCTCTGGCTGTCACTTTGTGATTGTTTCTGCCTTTTGAATGAAAATGTATTTGGAAATCTGCAATTACCAGAATTGCATATTTTCTAGATTTGTGTTTGTTTACTGTCAAATTAAAACGGAGGTAGTGTCCAATGCTATTTGCTTAAGCCTATCAATTTGTTACCTCTGCACCTTGGTCATGTTCATTAGGATATGCCATAGTAAAATGTTTTGCAATGAAAATTGGCATTTTCTAATTGGACAAGTTGTAGGCCGTGCCTCTCGACCACTTTGTTTTGTATCGTTTTTTAAATGTTTTTGTTCCTACTGGACACTACCCTGTTGATGTTGGGTGGGAAGGAATGTATCTGAATCTCTGTACCTCTGTCCACAGCTAGAGACCTCTCCAAGGCCTCCTAACACCAAAAGCATAAGCCAGACATACTGAACTCACCATCACTCACCTTTGAGCCCCTACACTAAACAACACGCGCTGTTGGTTGAATGACATCCTGCATCATTAAGTCCCCACCAGCTCTCATCTTAAAGTGGATCCACTACCTTTTAGGGTTTTTATTTTGTCTATAGCGTTCTACTATGTAATTAAGGTAATAATATATATATATATATTTAGTGTAAACTATGTAAGTGTTTGGAATAAAAAAAAACATTTAAGGTCATGTTATAGAAATGTATCATATTATAAACAAACAATTTTTAAAGTTTCAAAATAGCACGGATGAGTATGTTCCTTATAGCTTTAAGATGGAGCAGATAGTATTGCACCTGTGTCTGGAAGTGCTCCAAATGGTTTTGCTGAAAGAGGCTTGGGGATAACTTCCAGCGTTCATGCTTTCCTTCAATCCAGACTTTCACTATTTTATTATACTCGAAACATACTGATCATGAATATTTTGCACTGTATTTTCTATTGTATATTAAAATCTAGTTTTCTTTTACACTCAAGTTATGCGCTGTCATCACTTTTTTCTCGCAACTGTAGATTTTCTATGTATGTGACGTCGAGTGCATTTTTATGTAAGATGTTTTTACAATTCAGTTTAGTTTCACTGACATTGAATGCCTGCAGTCTGTGTTCCTCCTAGCAATTTTGAGAA
This sequence comes from Coregonus clupeaformis, assembly GCF_020615455.1. Taxonomy (NCBI): domain Eukaryota; kingdom Metazoa; phylum Chordata; class Actinopteri; order Salmoniformes; family Salmonidae; genus Coregonus; species Coregonus clupeaformis. The sequence continues at coordinate 63,429,208 of NC_059206.1, forward strand.
ACAGTGTCGTACGGTCGATCATCTCAATCATATTGTTCTCTAGCCCAAATGCCCAGCAGATGGCGATATACAGTCGTTAATGTCCAAAGGCATTGTTTGCAGCTGGCTTTTCGCCCGTGTGGGTTCATTACATTAAACATTCTCCATTCAAAAATGAAAATGTGCGTGTTTCATGGTGCTACTTCCTGATATTGCGTCCTTCTTCAGCCAGCGGTAGGCGACAGACTGCTGCAACCTAAATGGCTAAAGGCGATTCGTAACATCTGGGAATAGCATTCACTAGGTATTATGCTGCGTTCCAGTCATGTCGCCAAACTCAAGGACCCCTGACTTAAAATGAACAAAAGTTATTTTGCGTAAGAAGCTTCCTTTTGGTTTGATTCTGAGTACCTCCCAAGTTGGAAACTCGGGATCCGGCTCTTCCGCCTAGGTTAGCAAAGTGGAACATTTCAGGAGTTTCCAACATGACTTGAACAGCACGCATTAGCCACCTGGCGGTGGAAGAATTGTGTTTCATAAAAGCATAACCATACTGCTTCCCTGTCCCCCCTCTCCATTAAGCGCCAATAAATTAAGTTAAGGAGGGACTCGACACCCTTGCAGCCTGAATGGAGAATGTGTTGTAATTTCTTTAAAAATATATGTTTTATATAATCCAACCATATCAAAATGGAAGATGGCTTAAGTGTCATTCTAAATCTTGTCAATCAACAAATACATTTTCTATGCATTCATTTCTTTGTCTCAAGTGTTATCTTTTTTGCATAGCTGTCAAGGGTTCTTCTCGGATATGTTTTGGTTCTTGTGAAACCTTAGTGTGGTTTTAGGTCAGGACAAAATTATTGAATTATCAACATCCGGTTGAAAGATTTTGGTTTTGAAATCTGCCACACATCGGTAGCAGTAACAAGCTAGTTATTACAACATTATTATCTTACTACTATTTTTTTCTGCATCGTATATTTTAAATGGATCACTTCGGGGAGGATTTAGTCGCCGCATTGAAATTGTCAAAGACGGAAAAACTGGCAATGTGTAGGAAAGAAGGTGTGATTTTTGACTCACCATGCACAAAGTAAGCAGTCCAAGTAGCTAGAATAGCAGCAGCTAGCTAACTAACTGTGTTTATCCCACCTAATGTATATGGTTTATAGCATTAGCTGCCCCTTGCCTTTTCTGAAAAAGATGAGTCCAACTTGGTGCATGACTTCTCTACGTTTCCCCAAGGCATAGCCACTCTGAGGATGGTGGACACATTGTCTGGATTCACACTGAAGATGACGGATTCTGGGCCTGTGGGGTATCCTGTCCCCATGAGTATAGCCTAATTGATGGCATACCATTAATCACTCCAGCACTATGGTATGGTAGCTTGCTGTTACCATGATGATTAATTCATAAACAACTACGTGACAAAGTGGCACATAGGATAAATCAAATACCTTTTGTCGCACATACACGTGTTTAGCAGATGTTATGGGATGTGTCATGAAAATGCTTGTGCTTCTAGCTCCGAGAATGATGAGTATGCTATAAGAAAAAAAATTATCATGGTCACCTTATATGATGTCTTTCATCATTACAACCACCAAATCTTCGCGTAGGAGAGCCCTCTTGACCTCCCAGTGACATCGAGGACCTGGGAGATGGGAAGAGGGTACTGGTCTGTCCCTGGCATCACTTTGACTTCTGCCTGGAGACCAAGTGCCTCTTCCATGGGACTACTGAGTAGAGAGAGATGGCCTCAACAGACCTATTTATTCATACACAGTATTCTAAATATAGGTTTCCTGTAACCATGTAGTAAAGGGAAGAGTTGCAGGACGGCTTGTTATGCATGGCAACTGCCAACGGGGAAAAGGAAGGGATTTTTCTAATCAAATTATAAAAAAAAAATAAATTAAAAAAAATTATATATTTTTTTATAAATTTATAAAAAAATTATATCACGGCAACAGCAGTTATCAGTGTTCACGTCTGATCAGCCAGCCACCTAAATGTCCAAATCAGGCTAAAGTGCGTGCTTCAAATGGCCCCGCCCGTTTTGTGCGATTTCAGTCCAGGTTGAAAATCGTCCAGAAGTTCTCATAGCCTGTCATGTAAAATCTGTTTGTTTACACATTTCAAAGCTTTCAATACATTCTCTATATGGAGTGTCTGTGGGCATGCACTTACGCCCAACTTCGTCATACATAACGTAACCATGAATGGGCGTAACTAAGAAAAAGACCAGAGTAGCAGCCTCAGTCGTTTGCTTCTACCTCAAAATGGCTAGGCTTGGTCCAACTCGATTTTGTCTTTGAGAAAAGTTCCTTTTTGTCGGCGAACAAATGAAGATAAATTGGCTAGTAGAAACAATTAGGACCTCCCAGACCAAATTTAATAATTCAACAGGTGTCTACTAAAGGAAGTCCTACACCCGAGGGATTTTCCAAAAATTGGTATGGAGCGGAAAACCTGGCTAGCAGCAGGCTGCGGTGTAGCTAAATGCAGGTTTTTGCTACCCCTGCTTACTCTTCCACCCTAGGCGGCACAGCAGACAGCACCGCTTGGACAGCGACTGGTGTAACATTATCATGCACCATCTTTCAGAAAAGATTAAGAAAAATGAGCATGTCAAAGACCCACACATAGCTGTTTGAGATTGTCTGCTTTTGGGAGAGTGAATGGCTCTTGTGGCTCCAGCGCTGGATGAGGATACAGGCTGGCACAATATCGCCGCCACGATGAGGTTAGCAGCTTAGCAGAGTCGTGGACACTGTCTCACAGGGTCGAGACGACCTCATATAATGTTTTGAAGCCATCCGGACGGGTTCATTAGGTTCATTCGGCCAGCACACACACCTTGAGAGAGGCAGCTGGCTGCAGTGAGGATACTACATGATGAAGATTTAATTTTTTTCCTGCGGCTTTTTACAAATCATACCCTACGTCGACATTCTGCTTTACCAAAGCTACAGAAGAAGGACATCGATGCTGTCTCTATCAGCATTACTTGCTCGACAGCTTCACAAGCAAGTGCAGGCCATAAGGTAAGATTAAACAATATCAAAAAAGTGTGGTAAAAGCTCTTATTTGATCCTGCAATCTCAGACAAATACCAAGATGCTGTATTTTCAGCTGATATTTCATTTGTTTATGGAAATGCATATTGTTTATGACGTGTTGAGAATGTGAAAGAACACCCTTGATTATTTTTACTGTGATAGCTTATTTTTGCTTTTGTAAGCCAGCACTTTTGAATCCCAGTCAATAAATGCTTCTGGTATTGACTTATATGCTACCCCTGTCTTCATGTTGTTGCTGGACATATCTTTTTTAAAAATGTGTGTAGGTCACCTAAATCATCAGAAAAAATTGCCCTCCTGAGAGGCTGTTCAGGAGCCGCCACTGGAAGGTTGATATGTATTACCACCATTGGCATCATACAGGAGTCAATGTCGCATTGATGGGTGTCCTTAGGAAACAGGGATTTGGAGTTGCTTAAAGAAAGGACTCACACCCCTGAAACTATCAAGAAATTATTTATTATTTTTAAACAAATTTTTAACAAAGTCTATAATTTTTCTTTCCACTTTGAGAATGTAGAGGGGGTTGTGTGAATAAAAAGACCAAATCTGAATCCCTTTTATATTTAAATGCGTCTAAATGTAACAACTTTTACAAGGGGGTGTAGAAGACATTCACTAGGCAATGTATGTTTTATTAGAATTTGGTCATTCGAATAACAAAAGCTTATTCAATCAATATTACAAGTAGACTAAAAGGAACGTTTGTTTTTCTGTCTACAGAACCAGGTGTCATGAGGTCAGAGTTGTCCAGGACATGATTTATATCAGACACTTAGAATGGGCTGTGTCTAAGTCCCATCCCAGTGAACAAGACACATTATCTAATGGTAAACAGGTGATAGTATACCTAATGAACAATGTACCACCAATCAACATTCTTTTTGACAATTACATAAAAGAAAGTACTGTAGCCTGGGTGACAGTCTGTTTCTGCACTCTTGCCATCTCCTTATAGCGATTGTCATGCCAAACATGTTGGCTTGACGATAAACCGGCAAGAACACACACAGATCTGAAGCAGGCTAGTAGGTAAAGATATTTTTGTTCTGGCAAGGCTTTGAGTGATATGAAGTACATTTATAAGAGATCTCTTTTGGCTCAGGCACATTGTCCAGCAGATGATGTCGGGCCATCACCCTCTGAGTTGAACGTGTGCTTCTGGGCTACAAAGATCCTGTGCACACGGACCCCAAAGAGAAGGCAAGCCCCATTCACACTAACCACCACATGAAGTGTTAAACTGGGAGGGGAATGGAGTGTTGGGTTGTGTTCATTAGGCACCAAATGAAAAAAAAAAATGGCTGAAACAGGTGGGGACTACCTGGACTTTCCATGTGCAAAACATACAAAATAATAGATTACGTACCCACAGATTTACAGATGTTATCACAGGTGCGTGTCAAGATTTGTTAACCTGCATATCTCACTGGCTCACCCAACTTCGATCCAATCCCTGCAGGTAGCCGCGGCGCTGCAGGTCCGGGCTGAGGTGGAACAGTGGGGGAGATAACAGAGGTGGGTCAGGCTACTCCACCTGTCCAGCCAGCTTAGGAAGGAGAACCTGACGTGCTGCGGCCGGGCAAAATAAGATGGGAAAGGTGGCACACAGGTCAGTGTGTTAACAGCACCCTCATCGCTCAGCAGGTTGGAAGTATGAACTAACAAGTCCGGAATCTACTAAAATCCTCAATCCCATTGAACTATAGAGGATTAGTCTCATTAGCTGTACCATATTTAGATCAAGAGGAGAGTAATCACAGTAATGCAATAGAAACCCACTGTTAGCATAAAACCAAATCGAGGACAAGCTTTTTTCTGATCCACAGAAAAATAGGCAGCTAATATTTTGGTTTTAAACCTAAAAAACTTAGAACATACCTGTCATCAAAAGGGAACTATATCCCTGAACTATATGTCCAGCCCTGAACCTAACAAAAAGCCAAAGGTCAGTTTGTTCCCCAACTCACATCCGGCACTCACCCTCTGGCTTAGAGACGGGTAGATTTAGCAGAGTGCCCTGAAGAGGAGAAAATGTCCCTACTGTGTTGGGAAATCAAAAAACAAAAATCCATTTAGTGTTTTTGGGCCCTTATGTATGACGATCTGGGACATGCTATTGTCTGTAAAAAAAAATTATGGTGCTAACTGAAGTATTCTGGTTAATGGACTTAAAACAGAGGCTTGCATTTTGTTCCAGTCAGGGTGTTTGAATTGTCTTCAGTTTGTTTACAATGCCTGGAGGAGAAGGAGAAATGTGCTGTTTGTGTAGTGGGGCTAGATGGTAGCTGTACTGTTTGGGGGAAGTGGTTTTATAGTGGGGCTAGATGGTAGCTGTACTGTTTTGTGTAGTGGGGGTAATGGTAGCTGTACTGTTTGTGTAGTGGGGGCTAGATGGTAGCTGTACTGTTTTGTGTGGTACTGGGCTAGATGGTATCACTTTTTGTTTTTTGTATTGGGTTGTGTAGTGGGGCTGGATGGTAGCTGTGTTTGTGTAGTGGGGCTAGTGGTAGCTGTACTGTTTGTGTGAGTGGGGGCTAGATGGTAGCTGTGTACTGTTTTGTGTAGTGGGGCTAGATGGTAGCTGTACTGTTTTGTGTAGTGGGGCTAGATGGTGGCTGCTACTGTTTTGTGTGAGTGGGGCTAGATGGTATCTGTTACTGTTTGTGTAGTGGGGGCTAGATGGTTTTTTTGTGTATGTTTGGTGTGGGGCTAGATGGTAGCTGTATGTTTTGTGTAGTGGGCTATGGTATCTGTACTGTTTGTGTAGTGGGGGCTAGATGGTAGCTGTACTGTTTGTGTAGTGGGGCTAGATGGTAGCTGTACTGTTTGTGTAGTGGGGCTAGATGGTAGCTTTACTTGCCATGATTATTGTACAGTATATGCATATCATTTGTACAATGTTATTTTGTTTTGAGTACAAGGAAAATTGTGCTGTGTTTAGTAGTTTATTGTAAGCCCATGTGGGCTGGGCACCAGTAGGTGTATGACACTTAAATAAATCACATCAATCAATCATGTAGCCTAACAAATAGAAGACCAAACATGACTGAATGACAATAGACACAGGTAATGGTACTGTTGAGAAAAAGGAGGGAACATATCTCATGCCAGTATTGAACTACACAACCCTAGATTACCAAAATGGGCATGCTAACTACCCACTGTCGCAATAAAATAGTACACGTTTATTTGCACAGGATACAACAGGTGTAAAAAATCAAATCAAATTGTATTGGTCACATACACATATTTAGCAGATGTTATTGCGGGTGTAGCGAAATGCTGGTGTTCCTAGCTCCAACAGTGCAGTAGTATCTAACAAAATATATTACATCCGGGTTGGTTTAGAAACCCCATTGACAATGCATGGGAAATGGTTTGGGGATCGAACCCACAACCATGGTGTTGCAAGTGCAACTGAGCTACATGGGACTATAAAGCAGTACAGTGAAATGCTTACTTGCAAGCTCTTTCCCAACAATGCAGTATTCAATATCAAAGGTAAGAGAAATAATATGAAGGAAAAACACAAGAAAAACCAGAGAATGTAAACTCTATCAGGATCAGTACCAGCACCATCATTTCAATGTGCAGGGATACTGGAGTAGTTGAGGTAGATGTGTAAGCAGGTAAAAGTGACTGTCAGCAGGATAAAAAAATATATGGTGGATGTGTGGGTGTCAGTATGTGAGAGTGTGTGTGAATGTGTGAGTAGAGACCGAGTGTGCATAGAGTCAGTGCAGATAGTCAGTTGGAAGGTGGGCAGCCATTGATTAGCTGTTTAACAGTCTTATAGCTTTGGGATAAAATCTGTCTGATGCCATTGGTCTTGATGCTCCGGTACCGCCTGCCAGGACGGTAGTGGAGAGAACAGTCCATGGCTGGGGTAACTGGAGTCTTTGGCAATTTTTCAGGCCTTCCTCAGACACCTCCTGTGTATAAATGTCCTGAATGGCTGGGAGCTCGCCCCCCAGTGATGTGCTGGGCTGTGCGCCACCCTATGTAGAGCCTTGGTCGAGGCGGTGCGTTGCCATACCAGGCGGTGATGCAGCCAGTCAAGATGCTCTTGATGGTACATCTGTAAAAGTTATTGAGGATGTGTTGTTGTAGCAAACTCTTCTTTTGTTCGTTGTCATGGCATTAGCACATACAGTATGGGGACGAGGCTATAGAACTCGCAACATTCCATGCTTCATCAATGATGGTTGATATGAGTGTATGTGTTTACTATGTGTCTGACCAGGCTAGCAGAGCCCCTCCTCCACTCCCTGGCTAACATAGAGCAGTGGGCTATAGACCTGTCCTGGGACATCATTGCTCGCTTCTCGCGGTCAGACTGGACACTGGAGAGCCGCTTCCCGCCAGTTCTTCAGCGACTTTGTCAAAGTGGCTGGAGACGAGGCCAAGGTCAGTGTCCTAACAACACTGGCCTCGATGAATCCCATATATCTAATTAATGTGCTATGTTACGTGTTGTTTTAAAAGGATAGTTCACTTTCTGAAGTTTCAGCTTATTTTTGAAAACAAGCTGAAACCAAAAAGTGGACCAGTCCTTTAATAATGATGCACATCTGTTGTAATTGTATGTGTGTTGTTCAAATGTCTATACTTCAGATATTGGTAGTCCAAATATTTACATTTTTACATTTTAGTCATTTTAGCAGACGCTCTTATCCAGAGCGACTTACATCAGCAATTAGGGTTAAGTGCCTTGCTTAAGGGCACATCGACAGATTTTTCACCTAGTCGGCTCGGGGATTAGAACCAGCGACCTTTCGGTTACTGGCACAACGCTCTTACCCACTAAGCTACCAATATAAACATATTTAGTATGTTTATATTGGTATAATACTGCAAGACAGTGTTCCTCAAGGAGGATAACAAGTGGTAATACTGTATCAGTTGGGAGTAGTGGATGGACTGCTACCCTAGTATTACAATTCATTTCTACTCTGTTCAACAGCATTATCACTTACTAGAGACGAGGATCACAGAACTCGACAGCTTCTTTGGCGCGTTACCTGTTCATAATGGTGGGTGGTTTGCTGGCTTCTCCAGACTAAGGCCGAGATTCAATCCGATCTCTTTTGTAGACAATGCGTCTTTGGAAAGGCAATGTTCCCGCGTTGGTGGAGATCCAATTCACAGTAAACACTGCATATGTTGGCTCAGTCAGGAAATTCACTTTGAAGTATCAAACATGCTATAATGCAGATCCGATTGAATCCTGGCCTAACTGACTTTTAATATCATCACAGTTGGTTTTATGAAAAAATACATGACATTTTCAGTGCAGCCGGTGTAAGTTAAGCAACCTCCGCTCTTGAGCAAGGCACTTAACCCTAATTGCTCCTGTAAGTCGCTCTGGATAAGAGCGTCTGCTAAATGACTAAAATGTAAATGTAAAAATGTCTATACAGGACTGTGGCAGTCAGCAACGGATACGTCCCACGACCTGCTGGCGAGGCTAGCCATTGTGCATATGGTACATGAAGCCAGGTACAGCATTCACCTGAATTACAGCACTATCAGAATATGACTATGTTATCAGTGCAGTGGAAACATGGTCCCTATTACCTTGACACATCTTCTAATACACCCATGGTGTTCACATTATCTGAAAGGTCTGGATAGGTCTGAGAAATCGGACACATTCTTGGCCACAAATAACCACAGGGCGGCTAAAACAAAAACTTGGTGAAATTCTTGGCTTTTCCAATCAACTGGGCTCGGGGAAAGTACTGCTACCTAACTCCCTCTCTCTCTCTCTCTGTCTCTCTCTCTCCTCCCCCAAGAGGCCTGGATGTGCATCCCCAGACCTTGTCCCGCTTCGCTGCCCAGGGGGACTGCAGCTCTGTGGAGGTGCTGGAGGTTATCTACCAGGATGAGATCACTCACGTGGCCGCCGGGCTCCGCTGGTTCACCTACATCTGTTCACAGGAAGAACGGGTATGGCTTTAAGGAGGCAATTATTGAACTACAGTTTAGTAAACTGAGTAGTACATAAATAGTTGCCTCTTTATAACGCACATTGTTGAAGAAATCACTGCCACATTACAATTGGGTTTATGGTAAATGTAGTAAATCATGGCCTGGTTACACATCCACCGTCGTTGCTGCAGCTGTGCCTCATCTAACTTTACATCCAAGGTGGACTACACTTTGGTAGCTAATGTTCAGCTTTCCTGATGTTCTTTTAGGATTGCTTATCTACTTTCCATGACTTGGTGAAGCAGCACTTCAAAGGTTACCTGAAGCCTCCTTTTAACACGAGAGGGTAGGAAGACAGCTTAGGATGACACAGGAGGTATGATGACACCCTGACACATTCACACTAGCTAACGGCAGCTAGCTTTATGACTCAAAGGAAACATGTAGTCTAATTCAGTGTTTCCCAACCCTCTCTTAACCACCAGACATTCTGGTTCTAGCATTTAACTGATACAACCTTATCACTAATGAACTAATTAGCCTACCAAGCACTTGATTAGTTGAATCAGCAGTGCAAAAAAATATATGTAATCCTCCTGGAGAGGGTTGGAAAACACTGGTCTAATTCACTCCCACGTTATCAAGTTAAGTGAATAAATCAATTTCCTTCAATGTTTTGTTTAAAACTTAGTCCCAGTGAAATGCTACAATTCTATACTTTCTCTCTTCCATAGTGGTACGTGCCTCTTGTAAAGCCTCCCAGTTGACAGACAACGTCCCCCGAGACCAGCATGCTGTGACAAACACAATTGCCGCGTCCCAGCGGGTGGGTGAAGCAGTTGCACACCAAATCTCATAACGCCTGGATAAAGGTCAAACTGTTACTATTATAAAGGTTTAAACTTTAACCTGTCAGTGGCCGTATCAATGTGGTATTGCAATCTAATATCTGACCCCAATGTAGATGACGTGGCATTCGATCATTGGTTAATTTGTGCAGCGCGACTGCAATGTAGTCGGACTGGAACGGCACCATTTACTCCTCTGGGAAGAATACATCTCTAAAACAGACCCCACCATCTCTACATTACTACAACTGTGATATAAATATTACAAAGTCCAATGCATTATATGGTAATGAGGGAATGGATGGTTAAGAATGATGTCATAGAGCAAATGACAAAGGCAACAGAACCATGTGAATATCTCAGAGTACACTTTTGTAAATGTTTATTTATGCAAATACAACTGTTATTTTGGTGGTTTTTCATTGGACAACACAAACTACTCACGCACATCAGCCACTCCATTATATCACTATTATTATTATTACATTCATGTATATCATGTGTTCCGTAGGTTCAGGAAATAGTTTCCAGTAGGCGTAAAACAGGAGAAAATGTTTTTGAAACAGAGGGTACTACCTGGACTGAAATGCAAATGTTTTGTTTCTGTTTCAAACCGTTTTGCTACGGTGTCCCTGCTGAACACTACCCTTGTCTTAAGTACTCTTAAATATGTTGTCTTAAAACAGACAAGTATAGATCCTTTTTTATTTTATTTTACTTTTAGGAAATCTAATCTAATAACATTCAAGTAGGTTGTTGTTTTGTGTTCAATTACCACATGATGTTTTAATGCACAGTGTGTTGCTGTGTCAATGAGTTCTCCTCTCCAGCTGAATGTAATTCAGTTCTGTCTCTGTTACTGTGGAACAGGCACTCCTGCTTGGGAGGGCCAGATCTGTTCTGGAAGCTCTGATGGAGATATCCGTTGTAGAAGTCTGCTGCTGACAGTCTCTTCTTCAGCATCACCGCCTTGAATCCCACCCAGCCATCCTAGATCACCGAACACACACAAAGTGGTTGTCATCATTTTATCATGGGATCCATTAAGTTAATTCTTTGTATTATGCAAATTACTTTTCATTAATATTAGACATATTTCAATAAGATAAAAATGACAGTGTTTTGACATAATAGTAAACCATGGAAAGTGTCAAGGATGAAAAGCCTGGCTCACGCACCCTACAACAGACAGCCAAGGTGTTGGACTCTTTCTGATAACTCATAGATCCTGGCACAGGTATCCACCCTCGACCTGTCATTAAAACAATCACAACATTTCTCAACCCTCGACCTGTCATTAAAACAATCACAACATTTCTCAACCTGAAACACTGAAAATATTCAAACGGATGTTACCAGACAGTGATTGTCTTTGCAGTGTGTGGAAACAAGCAGTAATACTGCTGCCGATCCACACATCTACTTACAGCATGCTGATTGAACTAGCTGACTGAGTCAACCACCATCTACTACCAAGCAGTGTTGGGAAAAAGGGAAGATGATCAAGTCATGGTTAAAAGAGGAAATTACCTGATAGTGAAATGTTGCATTTGCCAGCAAAGTCCAGCAGCTTTATGGTCTTGCCCATCCAAATGGTTCTCAATGGGATCTAATGGGAGAGAAGAGGAGAGCATTGTTTTAACACTCCTGGACAATGTGTGTTTAGAGGCCGGTCACAGTAAATCAAGGTCATGTATAGTATGCACAAAATTAGAAAATCCTCTTGAAACAGGTGAGGAACGGCGTGAACTCACCCAATAAGAATGCTCACTATAGTTTTACGTTTCAAAGTGTTTTCAGGCTTTTCTAGTTTCGTGCCAACTGAACATGACTGCTGTCTTATTCTTACCCGGGATGCGATGGCACGAAACAGGCAGTCGATCTGGACACAGGTTTGTTCCTCCCATATGATCCAGCTCATTGATGTGCTGATTTTAGGGGCTGTTGAGAAGAGTCAACTGTAAGCTGAGGCATGAATGGATGCTTAGAAAGTACACACAGCTTTCACCCTCCTGTAAGTTGCAATTCTTGCTGATTGTGTACCATTCAAATTGTAATTACTACTAGCATCAAACGTCTGGTTGAGTAAATAAATGTTCTTACCTAACGTGGCACCATCTTTAGCTTGCTCTCTTCGGTTTGTGATTCTCTCTGGAAGGGTCCTTAATGTGTCAATCAACTGTTCAAGCAAAAACAATAATCTTGCATTACACTCTAGGGTCACATATAAGAGGGCTTACATTAACCATGAGTGGTTTCTGACAAGCCTTTGTTAAAATGGATTGAGCTCTGTGGTTGTAGGTCTCAAATGAGTGAGCTCAAATCACACCCTATTACCCATGTAGTGCACTACATTTGACCACCAGAGCCACATAGTGCACTGTATGGGAATAGGGTGTCATAAGTACACAAACAGTGTGAAGTGCACTCACAAGCTGGGCTCCCTTGGTGGCCAGAGTAGCTCCTAGCTGGTCAGCTGTGAAGTTGTCTGGGACCTGGTAGATCTCCTGGTGAAGAATGGGACCCACATCAAACCTGTAACAGTGACAAGAGACACACAGATTTACTGTAACACAGACACACTGAGGTTTACTGTAACAGAGATACACAGGTTTACTGTAACACAGAGACACACTGAGGTTTACTGTAACAGAGACACACTGAGGTTTACTGTAACACAGAGACACACTGAGGTTTACTGTAACACAGAGACACACTGAGGTTTACTGTAACACAGAGACACACTGAGGTTTACTGTAACACAGAGATACACTGAGGTTTACTGTAACAGAGATACACTGAGGTTTACTGTAACACAGAGACACACTGAGGTTTACTGTAACACAGAGACACACTGAGGTTTACTGTAACACAGAGATACACTGAGGTTTACTGTAACACAGACACATTGAGGTTTACTGTAACACAGAGACACACTGAGGTTTACTGTAACACAGAGATACACTGAGGTTTACTGTAACACAGAGACCAGAGATACACTGAGGCACAAAGGTTCAAAGGATCTTTGACTTGAGGAATGGCAGTATGCGCGTTGACAGTGAATACAGTAGTAGAGTACACTATTATATATATATAGTCCTATTGCAATCTGGTGGCCTCTGGAGACTTTATGGTCCAGTTTCCTGGACCCAGATAAAGCCGTCCTGTACAGGACTATAACACATGCTCTATGGGGAATCACCATTAAAAGGGCTTTTCAGTCCAGGATTAGGTTGGGAAACCAGCCCTAAATATGCGTTTGAACAAACAAACATCTGCTAATGTCATCCCTCAGTTTTGCTTGTCAATAGTAGGTCCATGTTGCTGGTAGATGACTGGTCCCTTTCATGGCTTCCCCTTCCTCCCTCAGCACCATGAGGAAAGAGAGAGAGAAAAAGGGAAGGGGAGGGGACAGAAAGTAGCTCTGGGTCACGTTAGCCTACCTCTTTGGTCGTATCTGCATGACGGTGACCCCGGTGACAGTGTCTCCGTGTAGGATGGTGTGGAACACTGGGGCGGGGCCGCGCCATCTGGGGAGAAGGCTGGGGTGGACATTCAGGATCCCACTGGAATAGAGTCAACCGACACACATGCCGCAACTCTCACAATCAAACAGATTGGACACAATCAGGGTTTGACTCTTGGAGGTGTTCATAAGATTGACACTTCTTGGGGAGTCTGCTGCTTGTATAGCTGATATGGAACCACTAGGTAGTTGGCTGTGTACTAGTAGCTACCATGGAGCAAGTGATGTCGCCCGCCCGCCCTGAGACATTCTGGGCCAGTGGTATTGACAATGCTTATTTTGGTGGCGAGTCAGAGTGTTGTGTGCAGGTCCCTGGTTGGCACCAGCTCGGGGCAGACAGGGACACAAGCTAGAATGTTACACTTGTATTGCATGAGTCACTTTCAGAGAAGTTACTCACCATGGAAACTGGTTGATAAGTCCTTCCCGAAGCAAGCAGCCAAATGACACCACCACCCCGACATCGAACCGCCCTTGAAGATCCCTGAGAGGCCAGACATGAACGGGCAGTTTGTTTTGATCAGCAAACTTCTTCACAGGGACGTCATTGGATAGTGTGACAACCTCAAGTGACTCCACAACACGGTCATTGGACTCCCTGCAAAAATTAAAACAGCAGACAACTGACATTAGGCCACAAGAAGGAGTTACTTAGCCTGGTCCCAGATCTGTTCGGACTGTCGCTCCAACTCTTATGAAGCAGCACAAACAGATATGGGACCAGGCTAAAGTTACTCACTGCAAAGAATCTCTCCTCTTTGCTCACTGGCATGGAAATGGTTGTGTGTGTCATACCTAGATGCAGAGAGCAGCTTGAGGGATTCTACAGCAAAATCATCCGTCCCAAAGAAAAGGACCCTCCAAGGTGGTTCTGTTGAGTAGTTCCTAGTCACAAGTACGCGGGTCTTGCCAGGGATTTGTCCACAACGTCTATGTTTCTCCGGCGTTCTTTTGACCCACACTCCAACAGATGCATGCCTCTTGGTGCAATAATTGCAAACGCCATGCAGTATTTTCAGACCCACTACTTTTTGCCTTGACATTGTTCCACATCTTCAGTCATTTGTCGGGCGGGCATCTACCAATGTGTTAAAATTAGCTAGCAATGCTCGACTCCAATATGGCTACTTTATTCGTCAAGACAAGCTCGACAATTACACGAGGGCACTTCTAGAATTAAGATGTATTCGTGTGACACGCTTACCTTTAGCGTTAATGAATATTGTCCAACATTTAGCTTGATTCATGTCAGCTATAACGTTAAGGTATTTCTACCTACGGGCGCCGCCATGTTTTTTCGTGACATACACCATATTTCCGGTTCTATAGAAAATAGGTCTCCCTTCGTTTGATCAGAGATTTTTAGTTCCGACTAGACACTGACGCCTTGATCACACTGATTGTGTTTTTCGCGAAATAGTACGCGGCATCATCTGGATATGTGTGCAACAAAAGTTCAACATTCACCTTCTGCTACCATTTCTGTCAAGCCGTCTATGCATAAAGTTTGACGTATATGTTAGATAAATCCAGCACCACACAGAACATACTGCAATTGCCGCTGCAAAGCAATGATGAAAGGCAAACGCAGCGTTCCATTGGAAACGAAAGTACTTCTGGTGTACCAAAATGCAAACATCTGTCGGTGTGATCGAGGCGTGAGTCCCTCAGAAGAGGACTGTGCAAAGTGGTCTACTATGTTGTCCAAACCGTCAGAGACATTCAAGTTCTCTCCCATGAAACTGAACTGTTTATTTGAGGTTATGTACAATACCTGTCAAAAGTTTTAGAACACCTACTCATTCAAGGGTTTTTCTTTCTTTATTTTTACTATTTTCTACATTGTAGAATAACAGCGAACACATCAAAACTGTGAAATAACACATATGGAATCATGTAGTAACCCAAAAAGTGTTAATAAAAACCCCGATATATTTTATATTTGAGATTCTTCAAATAGCCACCCTTTGCCTTGATGACAGCTTTGCACACTCTTGGCATTCTCTCAACCAACTTCATGAGGTAGTCACCTGTAATGCATTTAAATGAACAGGTGTGCCTTCTTAAAAGTTAATTTGTGGAATTTCATTTCTTCTTAATGCGTTTGTGCCAATCAGTTGTGTTGAGACAAGGTATGGGTGGGTATACAGAAGATAGCCCTATTTCGTAAAAGACGAAGTCCATATTATGGCAAGAACAGCTCAAATAAGCAAAGAGAAACGACAGTCCATCATTACTTTAAGACATGAAGGTCAGTCAATACGGAACATTTCAAGAACTTTGAAAGTTTCTTCATGTGCAGTCGCAAAAACCATGAAACGCTATGATGAAACTGGCTCTCATGAGGACCACCACATGAATGGAAGACCCACAGTTACCTCTGCTGCACAGGATAAGTTCATTAGAGTTACCAGCCTCAGAAATTGCAGCCCAAATAAATGCTTCACAGATCAAGTAACAGACACATCTCAACATCAACTGTTCAGAGGAGACTGCGTGAATCAGGCCTTCATGGTCGAATTGCTGCAAAGAAACCACTACTAAAGGACACCAATAAGAAGAAGAGACTTGCTTGGGCCAAGAAACACGAGAAATGGACATTAGACTGGTGGAAATGTGTCCTTTGGTCTGGAGTCCAAATTGGAGATTTTTGGTTCCAACCACCGTGTCTTTATGAGACGCAGTGTGGGTGAACGGATGATCTCCGCATGTGTATTTCCCACCGTAAAGCATGGAGGAGGAGGTGTTATGGTGTGGGGGGTGCTTTTGCTGGTGACACTGTCTGTGATTTACTTAGAATTCAAGGCACACTTAACCAGCATGGCTACCACAGCATTCTGCAGCGATACGCCATCCCATTTGGTTTGGGCTTAGTGGGACTATCATTTGTTTTTCAACAGGACAATGACCCAGCACACCTCCAGGCTGTGTAAGGGCTATTTTACCAAGAAGGAGAGTGATGGAGTGCTGCATCAGATGACCTGGCCTCCACAATCCCCCGACCTCAACCAAATTTAGATGGTTTGGGATGAGTCGGACCGTACAGTGAAGGAAAAGCAGCCAACAACTGCTCAGCATATGTGGGAACTCCTTCAAGGCTGTTGGAAAAGCCTTCCAGGTGAAGCTGGTAGAGTGTGCAAAGCTGTCATCAAGGCAAAGGGTAGCTATTTGAAGAACCTCAAATATAAAATATATTTGGATTTGTTTAACACTTTTTTGGTTACTACATGATTCCATATGTGTTATTTGATAGTTTTGATAGCTTCACAATTATTCTACAATGTAGAAAATAGTAAAAATAAAGAAAAACCTGAATGAGTAGGTGTTCTAAAACTTTTGACCGGTAGTGTATTTTCCTCAATGAGAAGGGATATCATAATTGTAAATAATTGACTGTATGCCAACCACAACCAATGGGACTCCCTAAAAACACCCCACTTCGATACAACTGTGACCAGAAGTGACTTTTCGTTGCAGGTTATGATATGAGAGCACTTTCGCTAACCCAAACCCTAACCCTTTTCCTAACCTTAATCTAATTCTCCTAACCTGCTATGTTAATTCTCCTAACCTGCTATGTAAATTCTCCTAACCTGCTATGTTAATTCTCCTTACATGCTGCGTAAATTCTCCTACCCTGCTATGTTAACTCTCCTAACCTGCTATGTAAATTCTCCTGACCTGCTATGTTAATTCTCCTAACTTGCTATGTTAATTATCCTAACCTGCTATGTTAATTCTCCTAACCTGCTATGTTAATTCTCCTAACATACTATGTTAATTATCTTAACCTGCTATGTTAATTCTCCTAACCTACTATGTTAATTCTCCTAACCTGCTATGTTAATTATCCTAACCTGCTATGTTAATTCACCTTAACTGCTATGTTAATTATCCTAACCTGCTATGTTAATTCACTTCTGGTCATAGCTGTATCTAAGTCGCATGTTTTTAGGGAATCTTCACAACCAACCAACATAATTATTTGTTATTTGAGTGTCATCATCCTATTGATATTTAAAGTGTTGGCAAATGATGTCTTTGTGATCACAAAACAGTTTAACTCACTCACTTAAAAGATGACCTGGAGGTCATTCACCTTTAACTGTAAAACATACTTGCCATAAAGAAATAAAAATCCCTTTAAGACTCTTGTTAAACAGACAGATATCAAGACAGTTCCACATGTGCCAGGTGTTTGACCAATGAGTCACATACTGTTTTCCTCCCATGTCTACAAACTGCAATGGCAAGGCTAACTAAACAGTAACCAAGCAACCCTGGTCAATGACCCCCCCCCCCACACACACACACACAGGATCCATTCCATTCCATTAGTTAGGAGAAGATTGTAATGAAATAGGCCCAGTTATGGTGCAGTACACTCTGCAGTAGTTTACAGTGGCCTAATGAAGCATTCACAACTTCTAATTATTGAGAAAGAAAATACTGCCATCACTATAACGAGGCTTTCACCTGTCTCAAAATCTCTCTCTAGCAAAAACATCCCCAACTACTTCCAGACTATGCATACTTTAATAAATGAAGAACACATTCCACCACATTCAAAGTCCCCACATCCCCAGCTATAAAGGGCACATTTACAGATGCAATATAACCATAGTCAAGAGACTCAATGAAACAATCTCCTCCCACATGCACTTTGGAAAGCCTCTCCTCTGCGTTGTGTATGTTCAACAGGTAGAATCATGTTCCCTACAGCACTACCTCCTTCTCTTCCTTCTCCGAGTCAGGCTGTGAGAGAAACAACCCCTGGTAAGTGAGTAAATAGTTTTCATTACTTTAAAGCTACTGTCTGCAATTGGTACATCCATTTTTGGACTTTTAAATTAATGATATATAGCCATTGGTTAGGATAACTTGTAGTGTATAAGTTTTTATTTTGATAGTTAATGCTTAAAGCAACTTTTATTAATAGGATGTTTGGATCATACTTAATTGGATAATTGGGGTAATACGTTTGATAACCATCAGCTTTTGATGTGTACTGTACACACATAGAGTCAACCATTAGATTATCTACATGTACATTTGAATTTGTTTAAGGGATAGGAGTATGTTTCAACTTAACCTCTAACATTTTATTGGCACCTCGCTATCGGCCATAAAAGTGCAATGATGGACAACTTTTCAAAATAGTTTACAAGATGATGAGTATTTCTCTTCAGGACCAAATATTGTAGCCTAATACACACTATTACATAATGGAATATACATGTACATAATGGAATAAGCAAGGTACAATGCCTCTACATGCTTTAAAAGTTGCTTTGAGTTTAGAGATGGAATTGCGGCACAAAGAAGGCAGTGCTTTGGATAAACTCTCAGTTTACAAGATGAATCTGCATTTTTCCCTTTGGTCCACTAATTCAATGCAGACTAATGCTTTGTTTTTGACGGTTGAGAAACCCAGTAAAAATGTGTGCTGGAATACTACCATCCGGTTGAGATGGATATTCTATATTTAGGCATAGAACAAACAACACAGCTTTCTAATGTGAACCAAGCCATAATAAAATGTACATTTACGTAACTATGATTATTACTGTGTGTAAGTGTTGATCTTGTATTCTTGACTAAGGGAATAAATTGTAATTCTGATTCATGTCAACAGTCATTGCAGGTTCCATCCACTTCAAACATGTTTCGTGTGTGGATCACACTCTGTCTCCTCTTGCCAGGTAATGCTATCTCTCCACACGTACACCTTTCACTGAAACATCAAAATCCCCCGGATTAATTTTGCCGTAACACCACTACGAGTGGAAGCATGTTTTTGATGTGTCATAACACTACGCTCACTACAATGCATGTCCACTGTACTGCACTTCCAGGGGTAAGCAGCTTCATGATCTACAACACCCTCCACAGCATGTGCTTGGAGGACTTCCCCAAGACGGGCCTGGTTCAGCTGAAGAAATGCAACCTGGACTCGGAGCTCCAGCAGTGGATCTGGAGGGACCAGAGTCTCCTGGAGAGTGTGGGGACCTCCAGGTGCCTGTCGGCCCAACACGCTGAACCTGTCCAGACTGTACCCTGTGAGGGGGTAGAGGACGGGGGACACAGGGGTGATGGGGTGCTGCGGTGGGGGTGTGAGTTGAACAGGCTGATCAGTCAGAACAGTTCTCTGGAGCTCTCCACGGACGGGAAACGACTGACGCTGTCCCACAGGAGCAAGCAGACCAAGTGGAGGTCTCTGGATGAAGGGGATATATGCCAGGAGAGGCTCAGTAAGTCATTGTTGTTACCTCCATATTTTGTAAATCACTTAATTTACATTTCAATTCACTGACTGTTTAACAAATCCTAACGGCATGAAATTGGATCTTTGTGTAAATTGACTTACATGAGTGAAGTTCTAGAATGAGCCAAATAAGTACTCCTGATGTTGAAAATAGTTTTAAATCTTTATCTCCTTTTGAATGATTGACTTTGTCACAAGTTAGCAGTTGTTAGATCGGAACTTTGTGTGAATTGATACAGTATGGGCCTCTCAAACCTAGCCTAGAAGATATTAACTCAATGTCCTTCCACAACAGTCCCTCAGTCATTGTGGCCACCATTTTGTCCGCAGAAAAACTAACACAGGGGATGGTGACGCAACATGTGTTTGTATATTTGTATTGGCCCCTGCAGGATCCAAAAGGGCATCGAGCGATCCCGATGAGTTTGAGGTGAGACCAGCGGAAGAGCAGAAAGCAGGGCCTCCTGGTATGACCGATGAACAGAAAGAGTTCCTCAGATGGTTCTATCGCACTGAGGACCGTAAGTGCCGATCTTTACAGAGCTATTGTACTTTTTCCCCACTACCGAGCTGAGCCAAACTAATGAGGAAGGAAAATAACCAAGCCAGCACAGTACAGATAAGGTTAGCATGATAGTGTGAAAAGGGTATTATTAGTGTTGCATTTGGTTAATGTTGTTTCAGGGTAGCGAACTGATCCATGGCCATTGTTTGGGAAAGTACAAGTAAAATAGATATGATTAATTGTTCTTAAGTAGGCTATGTGATATGACAGCTCTATTACGTTATCCAGCTCCATTACGTTATCCTACTTGAGCAGGTTGTTCTTTCAGTATATACTCAGTTAATCAGTTTTAACTTTTCATGGCACTGCACCACTGTAGTGCTGGTGATGTCTTTTATGTGATTTGATCCCAAAGCCTCCATAAAAGGGATTGGTTATAGTGAAGCACTTTGTCTCTCAGTCAGATTTACATGGTAGTAAACTTTTATTCCCTCCAAGGCTCCAAGTCTGTAAAAAAAAAAGCTGTTAAGTGCACACTTGGTCCAGGTTCTAATGTTTTTTGTCTTTGATCACCACTGAAATTTCCTGTGGGATTATAACAGTGGGAAGATTTTCCGCAGTTACAACTGTGTGTTTTGTTGTCGTCACAGCAACTCCCTGGAAGTTTGCAATGCTGGCTCTGTCCTTCGCTGCCCTTCTGCTGGGCTGTCTGCTTCTGGGAATGGGCTCCATGGCGAACAAGTAAGCACCTATCTAACACTAACTCAACTTAAGTAGACTAATGTCTACCCACTCAACTCAAAAAGACTAATGTAATACACTGTAATTCTATACAAGCAATATCCCATGTGTCTTCAATTATGAAACATGGTGTGGTGAAGATACTTATTGTCAGCAACAGTAAATGATCCAAACAAAGTGTACATCCCAAATAACACCCTATTTCCTAGCCTTATGGCCCCTTGTCAAAAGTAGTGCACTATGTAGGGAATACGGTTCCATTTGGGATGCAACCAAAGGCACTGTGAAACCTAAATACAGGACCTGTTATGGAAGGAAACAAAAGCAATTGCCATATTTGTGCGTGCTGGTCTTGCCATCTTTATTTACACCACAGTGACTACATTTCCCATCATCCTCCACACAGAAATAGGAATAAGATAGCCAAGTACAAGGCTGCAGCTCTGGCCATGAAGCCGGAGGCAGAAGAACTACAGGTCATCGTCACGGAGGTTAGAGGTCAAAGAGCTAACTCAGAGGACAAACCCGTCAACAGCGCCTCTGTCCAGGTCAGTATGAGCCAATCAGAGAGCCCGGTGAGCCAGGCCAAGCCCCTCCAGGACAACGGGGAGGTAGAGGGCTTCAAACCGGGGGGACATTGTGGTGACCTGGAATGACGGGAACGTGTCCAGCCTATACCCCGAGCCTGAGGGGAAGTGGAGGAGTTGGCAGAGGTAGAGAAAGAGGAGGTAGATGAGGTGGTGGTGGAGGAGGGCCAGTGATGAAGGGATGAAAGAGCGAGAGATAACAGCCAAGTTTCTCAGTACTGCTCCTCTGCAGAGACAGAACAGAAACATTACATTTGACATTTTAGTAATTTAGCAGACGCTCTTATCCAGAGCGACTTACAGTTAGTGAGTGCATACATTTTCATACTGGCCCCCCCGTGGGAAACGAACCCACAACCCTGGCGTTGCAAGCACCATGCTCTACCAACTGAGCTACAGGGGACCCTGTAACTCCCATTTACTTAGGCATAACTGTCATTTTAAGTTTTTATTAGATTTTTACCTGTAACTTAAACAACCACTGTCTGTTTAATTACTGTAATGCCCTTTTTATACTACTTTGCTGAGCCGGACCTTACTGTGCTGGCTCAGATATTTTCTTGGTGGATGCGTAACCAGGCCAGCGCAGTACAGCTTGACTTGGCTCAGTAGTGTGAAAAGGGTATATAACTACTACAAATAATGCTGTGTACAAGATGTGTAGTATCACATTCATCATTAACAAGTACTTTGTTGGTTGCAGTTTCATCAATTTTTGGAATATGCGTCTACTGTAAACATTGCTGGCCGCGGAACATCGCAACAAACTATTTGGGATACCAAATATTTTGTAAATGTTGTTTTTTGGTCATGAAGAAGTGCAAAGTGTTGTTTATAGTGTAGTGAAAAGTTTTCGTATGCCATGTGACAGTATGCAGCGACACTTATAAACCATGTGTCATAAGCTATTCAAGAGTAGTCTATTGGGAAACACTGATAAAGGCAACTAAACATGGTCTGAGATAACATATGTTCAGTCACAAGTGCATTAAGATTGGAAGATCAAACTTCTCTTTATACATCTCTTTTGTAATTCTATTTGTAAAGTATTTTTAGTTCTATGTTGGACACCAGGGAAAATTAGCCGACGTCATGGCGTCAGCAAATGGGGATCCTAGTATAATCCAAACTCTAATTATCTTGCTGTGAGTATAGTGTAAATGTAAATGTAATGTAAAATGTGGAAAGCTCTTGTGAGAGAGTATGTTTTGGACAGAAAACATAATTCAGTGGGTTAACCTTTGTAAGATACATTTTCATTGTGTTATAAAAGCATTCCACCCATTTCAGTATTTACAATAAGGAAATAAAACTATTCATACCAAAATAGCTCTGTCTTGTAATTTTGATTGGGATGGCATTAGCATACAATAGTATAAAAACCTGTTATTAGTTACAAAAAATGCAACTGCTGTTACACTGATGAGCCTGAGGAGGGCGCCAACAACTCATGAAAACTATGTCTATATGAAGTTAAAGCCCCAATGCAACCGTTTTAATATCAATATAAAATCATTACTGGGTAGCAATTAAGTACCTTACTGTAATAGATTTCATTAAAATTGCCAAAAATTGCTTTTTAGCTAAACTATTTCTAAAGCAAGAATTTTGCTAAGACTGTCTGGGAGTGGTCTGAGTTGGGAGGGGAAAACTGAAAACTAGCTGTTATTGGCAGAGATGTTTGGAATGGTCTTTGTTATTGGTCTATTAACCAATTTATAGCATGGTGATGTCACCATGGAAAGCCGAAACTCCCGCCCATGCAAACTTGCTGATTAGAAGGTCCTATGTAGATTGTTTTTTAAACCAGCAACGATCAGGAAATAACACTGATCACATTTTTTACACTTTTACAGTGTTTCATCAACTGTTATACAATACAATATAAAACACAGAAAAAAACTGAATTTTGACTGCACTGGGCCTTTACCTCAAAGATTTACTTGCTACTTACTGTTATGTGTTTACAACGTCAAATAAGTTCAATGTATCTACATAAACAAAATATGTCTTCATTTGATCAAATTAGTTTTCCTTTAAAGCTTATTAAAATGTATATCAAAATAGATTTGCATAGTGTTAGTAATCTACACTACAGTGAACATACCATCACCATCATAAGCACTCCAATCCCCACAATACATTTGGCAACTAACATAACTCTGTCCCAGTAACTGACTTTGGCAATATAAATTCAACACTCACAATGACAGTTTAAACACCAGTCCATTACTGTCCATCTCTCAAGGAGCTATGATAATTGCTGTTCCTTCTCTTGACTTGAAGATGCAGTAAGTCATGACGGTGTTTTGGTACACGCTCCAACTTAGTGATGGTGATATCAACCATGACAGCTTCTGCTGCATATGTTGATGGCTTGGTTGTATGTTATTCTGTCTCCATTTTGTTCTGTTTTTCGCATTTGACACAGTCCATTGTCTCTTTCATAACATATTTCACAGTTCTCTCACTTGTCCATATTGTAAGCCACTATGGCAGATTTATCAATAAGTCACTTTAGGCAAGTCAAGGTTGAGTCTCAAGTCTTCGAGCCTGAGTCACTCAGAGTCAAGTCTCAAGTCTCTGAGCACAAGTTCAAGTTAAGTCTCAAGTCTGAGCACAAGGCCAAGTTAAGTCTCTGGTCTCTGAGCACAAGTCCAAGTTAAGTCTCAGGTCTCTGAGCACAAGTCCAAGTTAAGTCTCAAGTCTCTAAGCACAAGTCCAAGTTAAGTCTCAAGTCTCTGAGCACAAGTCCAAGTTAAGTCTCAAGTCTCTGAGCACAAGTCCAAGTTAAGTCTCAAGTCTCTGAGCACAAGTCCAAGTTAAGTCTCAAGTCTCTGAGCACAAGTCCAAGTTAAGTCTCAAGTCTCTGAGCACAAGTCCAAGTTAAGTCTTTCAGCACAAGTTTGAGTGAAGCCTCAAATCTCCAGTCTTTAAGCACGATTCCAAATCTGGTCTCATTCTCCATCGAGTCATCAGAAGATTTTGAAGCCCTTGAGCAGCGTCAGCGTGGGTGCCCGCCGTTTGCTCTGGGCCCGTGACGACTTGACTGTCACCAACTTGGCAGTGGCAGGCACGGGGAGCTCCTTGTAGCAGGGGGTGGTGAATGGGGGCACGGTGGCGAGGCTGACCAATGGCTTGTTGTCCTCGCTGATGTAGAGGGGGCGTAACGGGGGGCTCCTCTTGTCACCCGCTCGCCTGGCCTCCCTCACGGCTTCATGGAAGACCCGCTGGACAGACAGAAAGTCCAGGCAAGCAGACACCTCGAAGAACAGGCAGCCGAAACGAGAGGCGAGGGCCGAGCCGTCCATCTTACTCACATGCCTGAAAGACAGAGGGGGAGAGACAGGGTGATGGGGAGTGAGGCGAGAGAGAGGGAGGGAGAGAGAGAGAGAGAGAGAGAGAGAGAGAGAGAGAGAGAGAGAGAGAGAGAGAGAGAGAGAGAGAGAGAGAGAGAGAGGGGGGGAGAGGGAGAGAGGGAGAGAGAGAGAGAGAGAGAGAGAGAGAGAGAGAGAGAGAGAGAGAGAGAGAGAGAGAGAGAGGAGAGAGGGAGAGGGAGAGAGAGAGAGAGAGAGAGAGAGAGAGAGAGAGAGAGAGAGAGAGAGAGAGAGAGAGAGAGAGAGAGAGAGAGAGAGAGAGAGAGAGAGAGAGGGAGAGAGAGGGAGGGAGAGAGAGAGAGAGAGAGAGAGAGAGAGAGAGAGAGAGAGAGAGAGAGAGAGAGAGAGAGAGAGAGAGAGAGAGAGAGAGAAAGAGGGAGAGAGGGAGAGAGGGAGAGAGGGAGAGAGGGAGAGAGAGAGGGAGAGAGAGAGAGAGAGAGAGAGAGAATGGGTGAGAGAGGGAGAGAGAGAGAGGTGATAACAGCGAGAGAATGAGAGATAGAGACAGCGAGAGAGAAAGAGAGAGAAAGAGAGAAGGAGAGAGAGAGGAAGAGAGAGAAAACAGAAGCCCTTTAGTTTAAACAGCTCCAAAACACACTGACCACTTTAGTCAGTAATATAATGTGCCAACTTTGCACATATCAATAGTAAATCACACACCCTACATCCCTAGCTAACAACAAACATTCCCACAACTTTAGAGAGCATTCTCATTAGGTCATGAACTAACGTTTTCATAGGAATGTTCCAAGAGACCATTCCATTCAAATATAACTTACCCAGAACTCGGTGACCATGTTCTCAGAACTTAAGATATACATTTTCTAGACACGTTTCATGGGAACATTGCAAGAACATTTACATGTATGTGTCCAGTTTTCTGTCGGTTCTGAGAATATTCCATCAATGTCCCACCAAACATACATAGAACATTGTTGCCATGTTCTCAGAACATAAGATATGAATGTTCTAGACACGTTTCATGGGAACGTTGCAAGAACATTCATGTGTCCAGTTTTCTGAGCGTTAAGAGTATATTCCATCAACGTCCCACCAAACATACACAGAACATGGTTGCCATATTCTCAGAACATAATATATTAATATTCGGGCCTCCCGAGTGGCGCAGCGGTCTAAGGTACTACATCGCAGTGCTAGAGGTGTGACTACAGACCCGGGTTCGCTCCCTGGCTGTGTCACAACCGGCCGTGATCGGGAGTCCCATAGGGTGGTGCACAATTGGCCCAGCATCGTTAGGGGGAGGGTTTGGCCAGGGGGCTTTACTTGGCTCATTGCGCTCTAGTGACTCCTTGTGGCGGGCCGTGCGCCTGCAAGCTGACCTCAGTCATCAGTTGAACAGTGTTTCCTCCGACACATTGGTGCGGTTGGCTTCCAGGTTAACAGCGCTGGAGAAGATGGCTGCCGTTTTACAGCCCTCTAACCAATTGTACTATTATGTGTGTTTTTCCGCGTTATTTGTAATTTATTTTGTACATAATGTTTCTGCCATCGTCTCTTATAACCAAAGAGAGCTTCTGGATATCAGGACAGCGATTACTCACCTCGCATTGGACGAAGATTTTTTATTCAACGAGGCGTTCGCGAAGGATATCCTACAGACACCCGACAAGGCCCAGATCCCCGTCATTCGCGTGAGGAAGAGACAGAGATATCGCGGACGCAGATCCGGGTGCCTTGTAAGGATCCGACGGCGAGCGAGTAAACTGCCTCTCCCATCAATCCTATTAGCCAACGTTCAATCTTTTGAGAATAAAATTGACGATTTAAGATTACGGTTATCCTACCAACGGGACATTAAAAACTGTAATATCTTATGTTTCACGGAGTCGTGGCTGAACGACAACAATGATAACATTCAGCTAGCAGGCTATACGCTACATCGACAGGACAGAACGGCAGACTCTGGTAAGACAAGGGGTGGCGGTCTCTGTATATTTGTAAACAACAGCTGGTGCACAAAATCAAATACTAAGGAAGTCTCGAGGTTTTGCTCGCCTGAGGTAGAGTATCTTATGATAAGCTGTAGACCACACTATTTACCAAGAGAGTTTTCATCTATATTTTTCATAGCTGTCTATTTACCACCACAAACCAATGCTGGCATTAAGATTGCACTGAATGAGTTGTACAAGGCCATTAATCAACAGGAAAACGCTCATCCAGATGCAGCGCTCCTAGTAGCCGGGGACTTTAATGCAGGGAAACTTAAATCCGTTCTACCTAATTTCTACCAGCATGTTAAATGTGCAACCAGAGGGAAAAAAACTCTAGACCACCTTTACTCCACACACAGAGACGCATACAAAGCTCTCCCTCGCCCTCCATTTGGCAAATCTGACCATAACTCTATCCTCCTGATTCCTGCTTATAAGCAAAAACTGAAGCAGGAAGCACCAGTGATTCGGTTAATAAAAAAGTGGTCAGATGACGGAGATGCTAAGCTACAGGACTGTTTTGCTAGCACAGACTGGAACATGTTCCGGGATTCTTCAGACAGCATTGAGGAGTACACCACATCAGTCACTGGCTTCATCAATAAGTGCATCGATGATGTCGTCCCCACAGTGACCGTACGTACATACCCCAACCAGAAGCCATGGATTACAGGAAACATCCGCACTGAGCTAAAGGGTAGAGCTGCCGCTTTCAAGGAATGGGACTCTAACCCGGACGCTTATAAGAAATCCCGCTATGACCTCCGACGAACCATCAAACAGGCAAAGAGTCAATACAGGTCTAAGATTGAATCATACTACACTGGCTCTGACGCTCGTCGGATGTGGCAGGGCTTGAAAACTATTACAGACTACAAAGGGAAGCACAGCCGCGAGCTGCCCAGTGACACAAGCCTACCAGACGAGCTAAACCACTTCTATGCTCGCTTCGAGGCAAGCAACACTGAAGCATGCATGAGAGCACCAGCTGTTCCGGACGACTATGTGATCACGCTCTCCGTAGCCGATGTGAGTAAGACTTTTAAGCAGGTCAACATTCACAAGGCCGCAGGGCCAGACGGATTACCAGGACGTGTACTCCGAGCATGTGCTGACCAACTGGCAAGTGTCTTCACTGACATTTTCAACATGTCCCTGACTGAGTCTGTAATACCAACATGTTTCAAGCAGACCACCATAGTCCCCGTGCCCAAGAACTCTAAGATAACCTGCCTAAATGACTACCGACCCGTAGCACTGACGTCTGTAGCCATGAAGTGCTTTGAAAGACTGGTCATGGCTCACATCAACAGCATAATCCCAGAGACCCTAGACCCACTCCAATTTGCATACCGCCCCAACAGATCCACAGATGATGCAATCTCTATCGCACTCCACACTGCCCTTTCCCACCTGGACAAGAGGAACACCTACGTGAGAATGCTATTCATTGACTACAGCTCAGCATTCAACACCATAGTGCCCTCTAAGCTCATCACTAAGCTAAGGATCCTGGGACTAAACACCTCCCTCTGCAACTGGATCCTGGACTTCCTGACGGGCCGCCCCCAGGTGGTAAGGGTAGGTAACAACACATCTGCCACACTGATCCTCAACACGGGGGCCCCTCAGGGGTGCGTGCTCAGTCCCCTCCTGTACTCTCTGTTCACCCATGACTGCATGGCCAGGCACGACTCCAACACCATCATTAAGTTTGCCGACGACACAACAGTGGTAGGCCTGATCACCGACAACGATGAGACAGCCTATAGGGAGGAGGTCAGAGATCTGGCCATGTGGTGCCAGGACAACAACCTCTCCCTCAACGTGACCAAGACAAAGGAGATGATTGTGGACTACAGGAAAAAAAAAGAGGACTGAGCACGCCCCATTCTCATCGACGGGGCTGTAGTGGAACAGGTTGAGAGCTTCAAGTTCCTTGGTGTCCACATCACCAACGAACTATCATGGTCCAAACACACCAAGACAGTCGTGAAGAGGGCACGACAAAGCCTATTCCCCCTCAGGAGACTAAAAAGATTTGGCATGGGTCCTCAGATCCTCAAAGAATTCTACAGCTGCACCATCGAGAGCATCCTGACTGGTTGCATCACCGCCTGGTATGGCAACTGCTTGGCCTCTGACCGCAAGGCACTACAGAGGGTAGTGCGTACGGCCCAGTACATCACTGGGGCAAAGCTCCCTGCCATCCAGGACCTCTATACCAGGCGGTGTCAGAGGAAGGCCCTCAAAATTGTCAAAGACTCCAGCCACCCTAGTCATAGACTGTTCTCTCTGCTACCGCACGGGCAAGCGGTACCGGAGTGCCAAGTCTAGGTCCAAAAGACTTCTCAACAGCTTCTACCCCCAAGCCATAAGACTCCTGAACAGCTAATCATGGCTACCCGGACTATTTGCACTGCCCCCCCACCCCATCCTTTTACGCTGCTGCTACTCTGTTAAGTATTTATGCATAGTCACTTTAACTCTACCCACATGTACATATTACCTCAACTACCTCAACTAGCCGGTGGCCCCGCACATTGACTCTGCAACGGTACCCCCTTCTTTTATTTCCTTTTTTTTCTTTTTCTGTATATATAGCCTCCCTACTGTCACTTTATTTTACTTCTGCTCTTTTTTTCTCAACACTTTTTTTGTTGTTGTTTTATTCTTACTTTTTTTGTTTAAAATAAATGCACTGTTGGTTAAGGGCTGTAAGTAAGCATTTCACTGTAATGTCTGCACCTGTTGTATTCGGCGCATGTGACCAATACAATTTGATTTGATTTGATTTGATTTGATTTAAGAAGCACGGTTTGGCGGGTCATGTTTCGGGGGACACATGACTCGACCTTCACCTCCTGAGCCTGTTGGGGAGTTGCAGCGATGAGACAAGATCAAAATTGGGGGTAAAAAATATATTTAAAATAATATATTAATGTTCATTT
Organism: Coregonus clupeaformis; assembly: GCF_020615455.1. Classification (NCBI taxonomy): domain Eukaryota; kingdom Metazoa; phylum Chordata; class Actinopteri; order Salmoniformes; family Salmonidae; genus Coregonus; species Coregonus clupeaformis. The sequence continues at coordinate 63,458,965 of NC_059206.1, forward strand.
CATGGGCAATGTTGCAAGAACATTTCTGTCTATCAGTTGTCAGGACGTCATCTGATGGAACCGAAGAAATGTTGTCTCCCCTAAAAATGTAATTACACATCATGCTTTGTTACTAGCAACATGACAACGTCTTACACTTAGAAGAAAAAAATAAGATGTGTTGGAGTGGCTATAAGTCTGCTGGCCATTATTGCTTCATAAATTTATGCACATGATATGTTTTGGTTAAATATAGCAACATGACGACGTCTTACACTGGGAGACAGATATAAGTGGTTGGAGTCTTGCCATGAATCAACTTTACTGGAAGTGCTTCAATACACATTAGTCTTTCCATAAACACCAGCTAAGAGGCCTTGGGTTGCCACACATGCAGCAGTGGTGGCGGTGTGCATTAACATTGAGTAGGACTGACATGATGTTTCATTTCAGGCTTTCAGATGAGTACCAGAAGTAGGCCTACAGCTGCAAAACGCTTTGGTGTTACTTGAGAGGCTATGGGCCAAAACATAACTTTTCAGATGGCATCGCTCCTCCTTGAAGCACTGTCGGCACGGACCAAGACATGCCTTGGCTTTTAGAGTATGTTATGTCGTTGTGGTGTGGGTTTGAATCGCAGGTCCGCTTTGGTGGGGATGAACCAGGTTATATTGGGAAGCGTGCATGTACAGTAAGCCTATTTCTAATTAAATGCACCTGTCTCTTTCCATGTCCACCAGCCATGTCTCTAACAGTCTTAAACAGACATCTTGGCATGCAAGACTTCAACACCGGTATCTCTCCATATCTATCTACTGTGGTATGTATCACTGCTACTTGCTATGCTGATATGAGCCAGTAGTGAGCTCTGAGTGCCTGCAGTTGCAGTACACATCCTTAGTAGCTACAGTTGAAGTCCGAAGTTTACATACACTTAGGTTGGAGTCATTAAAACTTGTTTTTCAACCACTCCACAAAATTCTTGTTAACAAACTATAGTTTTGGCAAGTCCGTTAGGACACCTACTTTGTGCATGACACAAGTCATTTTTCCAACAATTGTTTACAGACAGATTATTTCACTTATAATTCACTGTATCACAATTCCACATTGTCAGAAGTTTACATACAATAAATTGACTGTGCCTTAAACAGCTTGGAAAATTCCAGAAAATGATGTCATGGCTTTAGAAGCTTTTGATAGGCTATTTGCATAATTTGAGTCAATTGGAGATGTACGTGTGGATGTATTTCAAGGCCTACCTTCAAACTCATTGCCTCTTTGCTTAACATCATGGGAAAATAAAAAGAAATCAGCCAAGACCTCAGAAAATAAATTGTGGACCTCCACAAGTCTGGTTCATCCTTGGGAGCAATTTCCAAACGCCTGAAGGTACCATGTTCATCTGTACAAACAATAGTAAGCAAGTATAAACACCATGGGACCACGCAGCCGTCATACCGCTAAGGAAGGAGACGCATTCTGTCTCCTACAGATGAACGTACTTTGGTGAGAAAGGTGCAAATCAATCCCAGAACAACAACAAAGGACCTTGTGAAGATGCTGGAGGAAACAGGTACAAAAGTATCTATATCCACAGTAAAACTAGTCCTTTATCGACATAACCTGAAAGGCCGCTCAGCAAGGAAGAAGCCACTGCTCCAAAACCGCCATAAAAAAGCCAGACTACAGTTTGCAACTGCACATGGCGACAAAGATCGTACTTTTTGGAGAAATGTCCTCTGGTCTGATGAAACAAAAATAGAACTGTTTGGCCATAATGACCATTGTTATGTTTGGAGGAAAAAGGGGGGCTTGCAAGCCAAAGAACACCGTCCCAACCGTGAAGCACAGGGGTGGCAGCATCATGCTGTGGGGTGCTTTGCTGCAGGAGGGACTGGTGCACTTCACAAAATAGATGGCATCATGAGGAAGGAAAATTATGTGGATATATTAAAGCAACATCTCAAGACATCCGTCAGGAAGTTAAAGCTTGGTCTTCCAAATGGACAATGACCCCAAGCATACTTCCAAAGTTGTGGCAAAATGGCTTAAGGACAACAAAGTCAAGGTATTGGAGTGGCCATCACAAAGCCCTGACCTCAATCCTATAGAAAATGTGTGGGCAGAACTGAAAAAGCGTGTGTGAGCAGGGAGGCCTACAAACCTGACTCAGTTACACCAGCTCTGTCAGGAGGAATGGGCCAGAATTCACCCAACTTATTGTGGGAAGCTTGTGGAAGGCTACCCGAAACGTTTGACTCAAGTTAAACAATTTAAAGGCAATGCTACCAAATACTAATTGTGTGTATGTAAACTTCTGACCCACTGGGAATGTGATAAAATAAATAAAAGCTGAAATAAATCATTCTCTCTACTATTATTCTGACCTTTCACATTCTTAAAATAAAGTGGTGATCCTAACTGACCTAAGACAGGGAATATTTACTAGGATTAAATGTCAGGAATTGTGAAAAACGGAGTTGAAATGTATTTGGCTAAGATGTTTGGACCGCCTCCCGAGTGGCGCAGCGGTCTAAGGCACTGCACCGCAGTGCTTGAGGCGTCACTACAGCCCCGGGTTCGATCGCAGGCTGTGTCACAGCCGGCCGTGACCGGGAGACCCATGAGGCGGCGCACAATTGGCCCAGCGTCATCTGGGTTAGTGGAGGGTTTGGCCAGCCATGATTTCCTTGTCCCATCGCGCTCTAGCGACTCCTTGTGGCGGGCCAGGTGCCTGCAAGCTGACATCGGTCGCCAGTTGTACGGTGTTTCCTCCGACACATTGGTGCGGCTGGCTTCCGGGTTAAGCGAGCTGTGTGTCAAGAAGCAGTGTGGCTTGGCAGGGTTGTGTTTCGGAGGACGCATGGCTCTCGACCTTCGCCTCTCCCGAGTCCGTACAGGAGTTTCAGCGATGGGACAAGACTGTAACTACCAATTGGATATCATTAAAGTGGGGAGAAAAAGGGGTAAAAAGTTTTCTTTTAAATGCTGTTTGGACCTCTTGGCATAATGCCTCAAGCATTACACTAACAGACGAGTAGTTGCGGGTTCGAGTCCCACTCGGACTTCCATCCCCCCCCCAATTCCCTGCACACCTGTATCTCTCCATGTCCAGCTTGTTGCCCAGCAGTATAATGGGGGTCTCGGGCTGCAGGGCCTTGGTGTGGACGGTGACGGCCTCCAGGTACTGTTGGCAGCCCTCGAAGCTCCGTCTGTTGTCTATGCTGTAGACTACAAGGAAGGCACTGGCCCACGAGAGGTAGCGCTCACAGTTCACTGGGCCATCCTGAAGGTAGACAAGGAGAAAAGGTAATCACTTCAAAACAATTAGTGGCATGTTATTCTAAATAAATCAATACGTCTTCAAATGGTATCCATTTGCACATAGATTCATTTAAACAGAAATTCTGTCATCGTGGCCTGGCTCTTCTGGTGGTAATACCCCAGCCTCCGGCACACACGTCTACAGGTTTGAATCCGACCTACTGCCCTTTGACGCAACCTCTATCTTTCCTCACTATCATCCTCTCTCTCTCAATACAAATCTGAAAACCTTATTTTCTTCTGTCACAATATCCAACCGCACACAACACCCACAGAAACACACAACAGGCTGGTACTCGGAGCAGCACAGCGTCAGCAGCAGAGGAGCGCCCCTGGAGCAGTTCAGTGCCTCAAAGGCACAATGACAGTAGTATAGTCTTTCAAAATAGACTAGTCCCACCTGGTCAGCTGTGTCCATGACTTTCACAACGACAGGCTGTTGGTCCACCATCTCCTCAGAAGAGTAAGTATCCTCTAGATGGCAGTGAACACAACATGGAGGTCACAACATGGACCCAACATCACAATACAGTCAGTTTATTGTACATTTCTCTGAAAGTGCATCTGCCAACTTCTTGTATAGTTAGTGTATGCAAACTATTACAGAGGTGTTCCAATGTCCATATTAGCATACCATAAAAGGCCCAATGCACTGTGGGATTCTAAACGGTACTAGAGGGGGTGTTAGGACAGCGCCTACATTATTTACTTAACAGGGATATTTCTTGACAATTGCATTTTATTTCAGAAGGTAACAAATGGAAGCTTACCTAGATTGGGGTCATATTCACTGATGAAGCGCTTGGTGAGAAACTTGACAGTCAACGCTGAAGAGAGAAAAGAGAAACATTCACTTCCTGTTTAGATTCAGCTCTTTGTTGTCAGTCTGTCACACTGTACAATCTAGTGTCCCAAATGGGGCATGGGAACCCTGTTTTTATATAAACACCCCCATGAAATATCAGATAGGAGTAGATTGGTTTTCATGAATAACAAACTATCAAAACTGGGACTATCGAAACTGGAATAACATCTCAACAAAACTGGGATCTAATCCACTACAAATACTAGGGATGACAAATCAAGGCATCAAATCAAATCAAATCGTAAAACGGGTGGGCCACCTGATTTTCCCGAGCCCATCACTCCGAGGACGACCACATTGACCTCAGGTTGTCCCCCCTCAGGGATAGCAGAGAAGTTACAGCTCCTTGCCTTCCCAAACATCAGTGACATCTTTAAAGACTAAAACCCAGGCACACAAGTTTTCAAAACAGACCCAAGTAACATGATTTTTATTCAGTGCCCACATGCATTATTCAGAATATTTTTACAATAAAACAACAACATATCATAACCAAATAATATAGATGTTTATAACGGTATCACAAACACTCATATTAATGCATATGGATGATAGGCTACTATACAGGAAACACAAATAACGCCCAAGTTGGACGTTTCCATAACGTTCCAATATAACCGCACCTTACCTTAAAATAATTCCTCAGAGTACCTTGAAGACTGTAGAAGAAGTGTATCTGCTAGTTGGTTTGATGTGGTTAAAAATGTTTCATTATTACGTTTAAATTAATATGAATCCAAATGCAATAAGAACATCCCAACGAGTTTTTAGAACGCGCTCTTAAATCTTGTCGGATAATGAGGATGCTCATACTCGATGGTGAAAGGAGCGCGAGCGGCTCCCTGCGTGCGCAGCTGGAAGGACCTTGCGTGTAGTAGAGGAATCGATGAACATTTGCTGAAGAATGTTGCTGCTTTGCCAAACTCCATTTAAGGGAACCGAGGTGAGGTCTCTCATAATTATTCTACATGCAGTGAGATATGATTTGGCAAGGTAGGCCTACCCCATCTCCAACTAACTTCATTGACAAGAAACAAGGACATCAAGAAAATGGTTGTAATGTCAGTTAGTTGTTGAGATGGTTGGATTGCATCCAGTGAGTGAGTGATTCTGATGAAGTCTTGATGCAACATATTTTCCACAGATAATCACATAACTTCACAGTTAATACTTTGCACATGTTAAGGTAACTGCTTGTGTAATAGATTCAAACCTGACATATTTGAACAGAAAGAACAAAGGAAAGCTACCTTTTGACATACTGGAGTTGGTTTCCCCCTTTACCCTTTCATGAATGAGAACTCCACTTCCCCCTCAATCTCTACATTGGTGGCAAAGGTGGTCTCTGGTCTCTGTTGGAAGAACGCCCCTGTTTGTATTGGGTGGATGGCCGAGAGAGAGAGGAGTAATTATGTAGCCTTGTATGTAAACATTTACATTATCTTTATAGGGGGTGAGCGATTTATACTACAGTAGGTGAATCCGTCCATGTGCATGTAAGTATTTGCACAGGTGCCAGGACTGTATTGGAACAAGGACTGGTAGCATGCTGTTGTCATGGGCAACAGATCCCTAACAGACAAGGTTACTAAGAATTTAACTGTTTGGAATAATAGTCTCGTATAACAAATGTGACCTCGTGGAACAATCTATTGTTGTCTCTCACCTTTGCCCAACCGCTCCAAGGCCAAGAGTTCTGACATTTTCCGCTGGCACAAACTGTCAGCCTCACAGACAAAGACCAATAAATCATCAGCATAACTGTACTGCTGTGCCCATCCACTCACCCACCCACTGCCATCCGACCCATCTCCCCTTTCCAGCAAGTCAACACTAGATTCCCCTCTGGCTGCATGCCATCATAATGTATTACAACTGTGCCACACGTTGCCTAACTGCTATCTATAGCCTCTGCTATTCTCGTAGCTGTGAAGTGCGATACAAACAGTGGATACTCTGTCAACTGCATCTGCTCTGCGCAGAGGAGAGGAAAGGGGGGATTCGGTCTAGCTGCTACTGTACCTAAAGGAAATATCATGGATAAAATGCCATGCTAGGACATGAGGTATTTTGATCTGACTCAGCCCTTCGTCCCTCTTGACAAATGCAAATTTGCTGTTTGAACACTTCGATTGAGGTGATGGAGTCAAACAGCTGCCCGGGCTCAGGGACCGACAGTGACGAGCCTGCCCTCTGCAAGCCTTTGGACACAGGGATGGACAGCCTGAAAGTGAGAGTTGACGGGAGCGTTTTTGTGGTGAACAAAGCCCTACTCGAGCAGCACTGTGAGTACTTTCGAGCCCTCTTCCAGTCGGGAATGCGGGAATGCCAACAGGATGAGGTCCACCTGCAAGGGCTGAGTGCCCGGGGATTTGTGTTGGCGCTCCGGGTCCTGGACGGGGATCGCCCCATCCTGGGTGGTGACGAGATCGTGGAAGCCATCGAGTGCTCCGCCTTTCTACAGATGGAGTCCGTGACAAAGCACCTGATCAATATCATCAACTCAGAGAATTGCTTGTTGATGTACCACACGGCCACGACCTACGGTTTGTTGGATCTGTCCCATCAAGCTGCTTTATTCATTAAAGACATGTACTCAGACCTGAAGGAGGATGTTGTGAGCACCTTATCAGAAGACCTAGTGGAGTACGTTGAGTCTCTCATCCCCAGTCGGTACGTCACAGTCTGCAGCCACTCTCCTACCGTCGAGCAGCTCCAGGACTGTCAGAGGACGGTCTGCTACCTGGATGACGAAGATAGAGAGTGGAAGGTGCTGAGTCACCTACCCTTAAACACAAGCACCACGATGGCAGGTGTGACCGTGCTAGACAACAAGCTGTACATTATAGGAGGCGTCCACGACGTCAGCAAGAAAGTTGTGGACTCTGGCTTCTGCTATGACCCAGAGAGTGACTCCTGGTCCACTATTTTGAGTCCCCAGCAGCTTCGCTACAACTTTACATTAGTGGGCCACGAAGGCTGCCTCTACGCCATCGGTGGGGAGTTCGACAGGAAGTCCATGGCATTGGTGGAGAAGTACAGCGTCTCCACAGCCGCCTGGCACTTCGCCGCTAATCTCCCCTGCCGAGCCGCCAACGTGGCCTCCACCAAAGCCATGAGCCGCATCTTCATCTGCCTCTGGAAGCCCAAGGGCGCTACGGAGATCCACGAGTACGTTCCTGAGAGGGACCAATGGGTCCTGGTCACCACGCTGGTCCGTGACCAGAGCTATGGCCACTGCATGGTGGGCCACAGGGACAATCTGTATGTAATGCGCAACGGGCCCTGCGAAGACTTCCTGATGTGCGTGATGGACTGCTATAACCTGACTATGGGTCAGTGGACGGCCTTGCCAGGGCAATACGCAAACAGTAAAGGAGCCCTGTTCACCTCGGTAGTAAGAGGGGACTCAGTGTTCACCCTCAACCGCATGAGGACGACGGAGTTTGCCGTGGAGGAGTACAGATGGAAAACTAAGAGGGAGACGAAAGGCTTCGGGCGAATCGGCTCCATGTACACGTTTCTCATGAGACTGCCTAAGGCCAAGACTGTGGGAAACACTGAGGTGTTGACGGACGGGCTGGAGTTTGGGAATCGGATTGACCACAGACGCAGAGACTCTCTGCTGCAATGCTTCGACTGACTTCCTGTGAATAAGTTTGGTCTTTTAATATCTCCTGACAAACCAACAACTTTTTGTGTGCAGTTGTTTCACTCTCAGAGACAGGACAATTAACTAGAACGCTTTGACTGACTTCCTGTGAATTGGTTTAGTCTGTTACTTCGGCCACTTTCAGTAGGCAAACGTTGTGGAAGATTGCAGAAAGAAATGTCTTGAATACAGCTGACATGATTCCTTTTTCTACATGTCAGAGAGGCATGTTTGCTCTTCATAACATATTTATATCTGAATATTACATAGCATTGTACCATTCTGAATGGTCTAAATATGTAAATGTCAGAGACAACTGTAATTTGTAAAACATTCAAGTTTGCTGCATTCATAACAAATCAAAAACTCGGAACCTCTGAGTTAAAATGTACTTAAGTTATTTGCGTAGAGCTTCCTATTGGTTGATTCAGATACTTTCCAAGTGGTAAACTCTGGTATTGTCTTTCTACAACGAGTTTCTAAGTCAGAAATATCAGTTTCCTAGTTTCGGCATGTCATGAATGCAGCATATCTTCCAAGAACAATTAAATAGCATTTAAGAAACTATAATAATATTGACTTCCATAGTTCTTGGTTAATGTTGCCTCAAGTAACCTTCTGGGTAATTTGACTCGGTATCCAAGTGTAGTGTACTATAAAGTTTACTATAATTAAGTGATTCATTACATTGAGTGGATACAGCCATATCAGAGAGCTCTTTCCATGGAAACCAAACACATGTTCAGTAATGTACGTAAAGACTGAAATACTTTTCCTGTTTTTACAACAAACAAACCATTTATAACCCAGGCTCAGGTCCCCAAGGCATTCATGGCTAGAGAACAGGGTAAGATAAGGCTGGCAGTGTTCACGCTGTACAATATAACATTTCGGTAACGAGTGCATGTTTGCTGCCATCTCAGGACAGGTATCCGTTGAAGGAGAGATTTGTCTTCTCCATGGGATTGCCTGTGTAAATACAGGATTGGAGAATTCAAATTAATAGATTGTCTTTGGCAGAAGAGATATGAAATAATCGTCTTTGTAATTACCCAATAAAACACTCTTCAAATAATGTGTTAATGGATGAGGAATGTTGCTAATGATGTGCAGATTTTTTCCACTTATCAAATTATATAAACATTAATTTCCCCTACAGTTAACAAACAGGCAAAAATCTCCCTTGATGATATGAGAATGGTTCTTTCCTTCATTCTTTAGTCTACAGCAGAGGAGGCTGGTGAGGGAGGACGGCTCATAATAATGAATGGAATGGAGTAAATGGAATGGTATCAAACACATGGAAACCAGGTGTTTGATGTGTTTAAGACCATTCCATTTATTCCGTTCCAGCCATTACTATGAGACCGTCCTCCCCATTTAATGTGCCACCAGCCACCACTGGTCTACAGTCGGTGTACAGTCTATGAGTGAAGTTCATTAATAGCAAAGTGATAAAAGAAATGCTCTCCTGAACAAACATAGTGGTTCTCTAAAGCTTTCCCGGTCCATCAACAGAAGATACACATCTTTAATAGATGCCGACTCTTCCATTCGCTTCGCTGCTCCCATCTAAGTTCTGCCGTGGCTTTGATAGTCAAATAACAAACCTGTATTGTGCTAACCCCATCCAAAATGAGCACACGTCGGCGGGGAAAGCATGGCAAAAATGTGGAAGTGTCTCCCACACAAATCAAGATCTAATATGATGTGGGTACCATGAGACATGAGTAGGATTTACAAGTTTATTGCATTTATATTAATCGTCAATGTTTTTTGTAACATCTGAAAACAGAAATCTCAATGCTCATATGCATTTGATCTGTATACAATAGTTCTGTATCATAGGCAAAAACAAAACAAATAAATACAAAATACATTCAGTTAATTTTAAAGTGCAAGTTACAGTATGTACAACTTCAAGTGGGTCCTTTCAGGCAACCTGCCATATAAAAAAAGATTGACAAGTTTCTTTCAGGTTTCGATCTTTCACGCCGTACACACACCCTTCAAATACAGATAATATTATTATTTATAATATGACTGACCAGTAACATAGGTTGCATCCCAAATGGCACCCTATTCCCTATATAGTGCACTACTTTTGAACAGCGCCTTATGGGCCTTGGTCAAAAGTATTGCACTATAAAGGGAATAGGGTGTCATTTGGGATGCAACCATAGTTTACTGGAAAAAAAGAATTCATTACAGATCGAACTTAAGTAAACAAATACTATGACAATTGCTATGACACTTGAAATTGACAAAGAAAATTGACAATAATGGGCAAATCACATAACAAACATTTTGTCCAAATCTGAAATGTAATAAATCTATGTAATAAATCGATTGTCTGTAAATGGTATTGTTTAAGTTTTACTTTGCCTAGAAGGCCACTGTTCATTTCCTGATTTGCTAGAATGTATAGTTTTAGTGTGCTCCAGTGAATCAACAATGTTTCAACATGCGAATTGCAATTTGAAAATGACATATCATTAAAAGGGATAGTGAAAAGTCATCATCACAGTTTCTGCTCTGGACTGAAAACGTCACAGGTGACATGCACCATTTATGGGGATTGAATTAACTGTGGACTAATAAACTAAATAGTAAAATATAGTTTTTGAGTGAACTATCCCTTTAATATGATACATTAGCTAACACAAAATGTTTGTAGTAAACAGGCAACACAGGAACTGTGCTTGTGTTCGTGCATGTATGTCGCCTACAAGATAATTTTTTGTGGGAGTAGACATTGGCCCTGTCACGTCACACGCATCATCAGCTCTTCCAGGGCCCTCTCGCGGTGGTTCTCGTGGACTAACAGAACCTCTTTGATAGCGTTCTGCTGGAAGCCCATCTCATTGAACTGAGCCAGCAGGTGAAGAAACTCCTCAGCCTGAGGGGGGAGAGAGGAGAGAAACCATCAGATGATAGAGCAGCTTTTACAGTTAAAGGAATAGTTCACCCAAATTACATGTTGGTTTCCTTACCCTGTAAGTAGTTTATGGACAAGGTAAGACACCAATCCATGCTTTGGTTTTGTTTAGCTGGCCACTGTCTCCAATTGCTTACTTTTTAGCATTCAGAGGGTAAGGAAGCCAATATGTAATTTTGTATTTTGGGTGAACTATTCCTTTAAATCCAGCAGTACAATTCAATTCAAATTGATTTGTTGTTCATTAGAGGAAAGCTGTGAGGTAAAAAGAGAATACCAAGATAAATAAATAAATAATCAATTATGTTTACCTTGGTCTCACAGTTCTGGAACATCTCCAGGGCCTCCTCCACCTGCGCCTCGTCGTAGCCCCGCTCACACAGTCTATCGCAGGCCACCAGATAGCGTAGGATCTGCACACAACCACCACACCACCACGGATTACTACCACTAATAGCATTACTGTCGCTAGCAGGTAAACAGTTGCCTGGGTAACTGTCTGTCTCTGCACTCAACAGCAGTCTGACAACAAAATATATTCAAGTGACGAGCATTAGACACAAAGCAACCACAAATATGGTTGACAAGAGGATTAGAAGAATACCCGTTTCACACCATCACACTGACCTCAACTGTACTGTGCTGATTTAGATATTTTCTTTTCATATTGTCCTTTCCAGCATGGCTTCAGTAACTATGGTGGATGCGTAACCATGTCAGTGCATTACAGATTGGTAGTGTGAAAAGGGTAAATGTTTCAGTGTAACTGTGAGTATTAACTGATGTGGTTCTTGTGAATCTGGCACTGTGCTCTGTGGTGTTCTATATCAATATGTGTGCCATTATGGCAAGAGTCCAATTACTCCTAACACAGCAGTATCTATAACGATGATAATTAAGTCAGATCATATTTCTGCAGTGACAACTTGGTGTCACACACACACCAGGATGAGGAAGACACATTAGGTGAGTCTATAGACACATTATATATATTTTAAAAAATCTGATAAGCCAATCTTGTGCTAATGACATCACTCTGAAATGGAGAATAACTGATCTGAGATCAGCAGAGTGAAAGGTAATATGTGTGAGAGCAGGGTGACCCATGGCCCTGTTTTAACATGAGGAGCACGGAGGGAGAGAGAGAGAGGGCGGGGGGATTACACTGATTAAATAGGTAATTGATTAAAGAGTTGATCCCTGTTGATGTAACTCTCCAGCTGCCTTCTTTCTACACTCTGACTGGGAGAGAAGGAAGGAGATGGAGAGAAGGGAGGGAGGAAGAGATGGAAGGAGAAAGAGGAAGGAGAGAGGGGAGGGAGGGAGAGATGGAAGGAGGGAGGGAGAGATGGAAGGAGAGAGAGGAAGGAGAGAGGGGAGGGAGGGAGATGGAAGAAGAGAGGGGAGGGAGAGAGAAATGGAAGGAGAGAGGGAAGGGAGGGAGAGAGAGGAAGGAGAGAGAAGAAGGAGAGAGGGGAGGGAGGGAGAGATGGAAGGAGAGAGGGGAGGGAGGGAGGGAGGGGAGGGAGGGAGAGATGGAAGGAGAGAGGGGAGGGAGGGAGAGATGGAAGGAGAGAGGGGAGGGAGGGAGAGATGGAAGGAGAGAGGGGAGGGAGGGAGAGATGGAAGGGGAGAGAGGAAGGAGAGAGGGGAGGGAGGGAGAGAGAGATGGAAGGAGAGAGGGGAAGGAGCGAGGGGAGGGAGGGAAAGATGGAAGGAGAGAGGGGAGGGAGGGAGAGATGGAAGGAGAGAGAGGAGGGAGAGAGGGGAGGGAGGGAGAGATGGAAGGAAAGAGAGGAAGGTGAGAGGGGAGGGAGGGAGAGATGGAAGGAGAGAGGGGAGGGAGGGAGAGATGGAAGGAGAGAGGGGAGGGAGGGAGAGATGGAAGGAGAGAGATGGAAGGAGAGAGATGGAAGGAGAGAGATGGAAGGAGAGAGAGAGAGATGGAAGGAGAGAGGGGAGGGAGGGAGAGATGGAAAGAGAGAGAGGAAGGAGAGAGGGGAGGGAGGAAGATATGGAAGGAGAGGGGAGGGAGGGAGAGATGGAAGGAGAGAGGGGAGGGAGAGATGGAAGGAGAGAGGGGAGGGAGGGAGAGATGGAAGGAGAGAGGGGAGGGAGAGATGGAAGGAGAGAGAGGAAGGAGAGGGGAGGGAGGGAGAGATGGAAGGAGAGAGGGAAGGGAGGGAGAGATGGAAGGAGAGGGGAGGGAGGGAGAGATGGAAGGAGAGAGAGATAAAAAGAAAATGGATGAGAGGGTTGGGGAAGGATGGAGAGAGAAATAGATAGGAGCAAAAGGGGTGGGCGGTGTAGAGAGAGGGCTGACGAGAGAGAGAGAGAGAGAGAGAGGGGGCATAGAGAGGGGGGCCTAAGAGAAGAGCTGAACCCTGGCTACAACCTCCACACAGCAGGCAACTTTCTAAACCATTTAGCCCAGCTAACTAGAATGTGTCACTTGATTCATGGTCCTGTTTATCCACTCCCCCTCCGCTGCTTCCCAAAGCCCCCCCCTCCAGGGCCCTGCCCACTGGACCATGCATCACACGGAGGGAGAGGAGCCAGAGGTAGCCCCTGAGAGAGAGGAGCCAGAGGTAGCCCCTGAGAGAGAGGAGCCAGAAGTAACCCTGAGGGAGAGGAGCCAGAGGCAGCCCCTGAAACTGCACTACCGTTCAAAAGTTTGGGGTCACTTAGAAATGTCCTTGTTTTCTAAAGAAAATCTATTTTTTTGTCCATTAAAATAACATCAAATTGATCAGAAATACAGTGTCGACATTGTTAATGTTTTAAATGGCTATGATTTTTTATGGAATATCTACATAGGCGTACAGAGGCCCATTATCAGCAACCATCAGTCCTGTGTTCCAATGGCACGTTGTGTTTGCTAATCCAAGTTTATCATTTTAAAAGGCTAATTGATCATTAGAAAACCCTTTTGCAATTATGTTAGCACAGCTGAAAACTGTTGTGCTGATTAAAGAAGCAATAAAACTGGCCTTCTTGAGACTAGTTGAGTATCTGGAGCATCAGCAATTGTGGGTTCGATTACAGGCTCAAAATGGCCAGAAACAAATAACTTTCTTCTGAAACTCGTCAGTCTACTCTTGTTCTGAGAAATGAAGGCTATTCCATGTGAAAAATTGCCAAGAAACTGAAGATCTCGTACAACGCTGTGTACTCCTCCCTTCACAGAACAGCGCAAACTGGCCATTACCAGAATAGAAAGAGGAGTGGGAGGCCCCGGTGCACAACTGAGCAAGAGGACAAATACATTAAAGTGTCTAGTTTGAGAAACAGGCACCTCACAGGTCCTCAACTGGCAGCTTCATTAAATAGTACCCGCAAAACACCAGTCTCAACGTCAACAGTGAAGAGGCGACTCCGGGATGCTGACCTTCTAGGCAGAGTTGCAAAGAAAAAGCCATATCTCAGACTGCCCATCTTCATTTTTTATTTTTATTGACCAGTCTGAGATATGGCATTTCTTTGCAGTTTTATTGTTCTTTAATCAGCACAACAGTTTTCAGCTGTGCTAACATAATTTCAAAAGGGTTTTCTAATGATCAATTAGACTTTTATAATGATAGACTTGGATTAGCAAACACAACGTGCCATTGGAACACAGGACTGATGGTTGCTGATAATGGGCCTCTGTATGCCTATGTAGATATTCCATTAAAAATCAGCCGTTTCCAGCTACAATAACCATTTACAACATTAACAATGTCTACACTGTATTTCTGATCAATTTGATGTTATTTTAATGGACAAAAAAATTGCTTTTCTGTCGAAAACAAGGACATTTCTAAGTGACCCCAAACTTTTGTACGGTAGTGTATATGTGACTCTGCTGAGAACACACATAATACTGAGCAGGTTGTGGAAACTTTGGAGGATCTGGTATCTATTTTTACAATTGTGTTTTTTAACCTCCTCCCCTCTCCCTCTTCATAGGCAAATGGCATCAAATACGAGCCGGGCTGCGGGGAGCTAAAACCATATGTTCTGCTCGGTCGTTAAACGCCAAAGCCAACAGTGAGGTAGATGCACACTGTCGGATGGGGAAAAGTTGAGAGTGCTGGCAGCATGTCCAGCTACGTGGGCTCATTGCTCAGAAATGTGGCACTGTAGCAAATTACATAAACGTGGGGCTTTTGGTTGTATGTATTTGAATTTATTAAGGATCCCAATTAGTTCCTGCCAAGGCAGCAGCTACTCTTCCTGGGGTCCAGCAACATTCATGCAGTTACAGTATATATACAATAAAAAATATTACATTACATTTCATAACACGGGTCGGGAGCGATTGTACCTTTACAATATGAAGAAGGTTGACATACTATTTCAAATTATTCCAAATACTTTAGCTGGGCTTGATTGAGCTTGCTTGGTGCAATGGAACCAATAGAATAGTCACAAAAGTACAATCCCCGCCCATCTGGCATTCCAGGCAGGTTAAAGCAAACGCTATTACTATTTGAAAGATTTCAAATAGTATGTGAACCCAGTTGTGATGCAGCATTAGGGATATCAGACTTGGTTGGCTTTGAACAGAATAACACAGACACATCCAGGGGATAAAGGGATATGGTGGACTCTTTGAACCACGTCTGCTGAAGCAGCAGAGGATTAGGGATGTTTAGTGATCTGCTCTTTTTACTTAGAGACAGGACCGCTAAGCCTGAGCTAAGGGCCTTTTTACACTAGTCTGACTACACATACTAGTTCCAGGACACATATTGTTGTTGTGTATTAGAGACGGATCTAGATTCAAATCCCTCTTTCCCAACCCACCTCCATTGGTAATGTGGGAAACATCTACCCCCTTTACATGTTCAGTGTAAAGCATAGAATGTCTGGTTAATGAATCAAGTGTGCAACATTATTTGCAATATGGTTGAGATGAGAAGCGCCTTTATAGTTTGAATTGCTATCCTTATTTTGTTTGTCTATATACTAACACATGAAGAAGGACACATGAAGGCGAACTTAGCAAAACAAGGGATTTGGGGCCGCCATCTTTATGCACCTGCGCTATTGAAAAAGAGAACAGAGAGATGTGGCTGACGGGATCGGAGAGAGATCTGTTTCAACTACACTTGATGGCAATGTCTTTTTAGGCTAGAACACATTACGCTGCTACATCAACATATCACTCTGTCCGGTGTGTCAATGATGTCATGTAAAAACACAACACACATTACTTTGGATAAAAGCCTCTGCTAAATGTCCATAGTGTTGTGTTGACCACAGAATTAAATAGAGCACTAGAGCGGACATTGGCATCCCAGCAACACAACTACAGGACGGCCATCTTGGTCAGAGAAACTTACATTCTAGAAACTGGTCAAATTCATATGTCTATGAAATGTTTGTGACTGTGTTTTAAGACGGACCTGTTCTGGGCTCTGCTGGCCGGTCTTCTGCAGGGCGATGATGGCGGTGCGGAGCGGATAGCCCCTTTCTGTGATGGCCTGCAGCAGCTCTCTCTCCTCAGGGCTCAGCGCGGACAGCAGCTCCACCGAGGAGTCCAGCACTGACGTGGCGTGGGAACCCAGGGGTCGTGAGGTCACCGAGGGAAGGGCCGGCAGGCAGAAGTACGGACTCAGGGACTGCACACGCAGGGGGGGAGAGCAGAGGAGAGAGTGTGAGAGAGAGAGAGAGTGAGGGGGAGGGGAGGTGGGGAGTTTGACAAAGAAAGAAAGAAAGTCAGAAAGAAAGTCAGAAAGAAAGAAAGTCAGAAAGAAAGAAAGTCAGAAAGAAAGAAAGAAAGAAAGTCAGAAAGAAAGAAAGAAAGTCAGAAAGAAAGTCAGAAAACACCATGCAGGGAGAGGGTCAGCCTGAAACCCCAGCCTGACTGTGATGCCTCTCTATTTGCCTGTAGACTGACAACCTGACTGACAGCCTGTACGTGGAACTGGCAACATTCACGCAATATGAGGGCAACATTTATAGTGCATGACAGCACCGAAATGTACATGGCTGGCTAACCTTGAAACACTGCTTTGCTGAGAAAGACATTTCCCCGAGTAATTCCACTCGCTAATCCTGATGAAATTGTAATAACTTGAGACGATTCCAAGGACAGACTTTACACTAGCTATACTTAGAGCGCACATCCCTCGAAACATTTGAGAAATGTCAATTGGAAAAAAAGCTTAATATACTCAGGAGGATCTGTTTTCTCTATCAACTGACATACTGTATACAATTCGCTTTACAAAAATATGAATTTCATTTTACAAATCTATTTCAAAGTATGAAGTTAATCTGAAATACAATCTCCATTCAAGATATCTGCTGTATCTGGAGTCAAAGTTGAGCAAATCCCACATGAGCTTGTTGAGCTGTGGTTGGCATTAGAATAGGTCTGTTACTTAGTGTGGGGGTTTAAATAACTCCCTCATCTTTTTCCAGGCCCACGCTGCTCCGAGGTAGAGACAGTTATAGTACCGTCATACTCTGCTCACTGAGGACATCTGGTTTGGGGCTTTAGTTTTTAAAGATAGCCCATGGGAACTAGGAAGTGGGGACTTGAACTACACATCCTAGAGAAAATGTTTTTTTAAGAAATGGGAAAACATTCCCACTTATTGATAGAGGCATACCCGGGTGTAACTGAACCCATTGCTACTAATTCCTAGAAATATGAAATAAGGGATTGTGGAATAGAATAGCCTACTATGCCAGATAATATTGAGCTCATCAGTTGGACAATAATAATGTAAAACGGACACTTTTATCCAAAGAGACTCTGATCTGGTTTTTGTGTGTGTCGAATTCATGAATGTGTACAGCTAAAGAACTTAACTAACGTTGGTGACAGTGGCTAGGTAAACCAATCCAAAGCAATTTCAAGGCAAGTAAACAAATACGTAATTTTGTCATGTCAGGGAACTATCCCTTTAACTATCTAACAATAATAATGTATTCTGAGCCTTCAATACCATTTATCTACTATATTTCTCCTAATAGGAGGTCATGTCCGTACCGGATATGTTGGCTTGTGGTGTCTGATGGAGGGGACATGCTCCGTGTTGGCCCTGGTCAATGGGTGTCTGGACAGGGATGAGGAGGGTGGTGGCTTGGGTCCTCCTGGGGGCAGGGTGTCCCCTGACTACACTCTCTGGAGGTCTCCAGAACGGACAGCGAGGACTGGCGGAGGTTCTTCCTACGCTGGTAGGTCACCAGACCGCTCTGAGAGACAGGTAGGTTCAGGATGTTAGGGGTGCAGGTCTGCCGTGGGTTCCTCACCCCAGGAACACGCTGATCCGACACGTACCCTGAACCGGACTCCAAGGAACCCTCTCCCGACGAAGAGCACTCCTCTTCCTCCTCGGAGTCGGAGATGACGAACTTGACCCGGGTGCGCATGTCGACCGGGTTCAGGCTGTGGGAGCGCTGGCGGGGGTTGGGCTCCCAGAAGTCAGAGCTGTGTCGGCTGGCCAGGCGGCTCTCCTGGGGGCTGCTGAAGAGGTGCCAGTAGGGTGGGCTGGAGGGGAGCACCTCGGATGGGGATCTGGGGCCGGGGGGTTGGGGCTGGCTGGGGTAACCTCCCTGGAGGCCCTGGAGCACCCAGTTCTCCAAGCTGAACATGTACTGTAGACAGAGGTGAAGATGGGTTGGTCAATGGTTGTTGGTTGATGGGTGGGTGGATGGATGGATAAATGGAGTGTACTTTAAGAGAACCATTGAATCATGTTATATTGTCACTAACATATTTTCGAATAAAAACCAATCAAATGGCAAACCAACCAATCAAACAATCAATAAGGTAAGCAGTCAGTCTAGCAAATGCTTCCTTCTTCCCTCAAAGCGCTTCACATTGTTAAGGTGTCACGCACCTCATCGACTCACCCACCGCCAATGTCTAACACCCACTCAGCTTTCTCTTAGCGACTTGGTCTTTCACTTATCCAATATCATGTGATTAAGGGAAGGAAGAGAGGAAGGAAGGATCCAATAAGGCCAAGGACGCATCACAGCAAATGTTTCACAATCAATTTTCCACCTTCATTTTGTCTACATTTATGGCTTTGTTTGCCTTCCAATCAATTTCCCAGACTGTAGGAAATAGCCTTGCATGTGATGCCAAAAACCACAAAACCATACATCAGATTGAAGCTATTCTCTCTGTTAACAAGATGAATGAATTGATCCCACAGGCACTTGCAATAGAGGTGTGTGTGTGCACGTTCACATTTGTGTATGTCTGTGTGTGTGTGTGTGTGTGTGTGTGTTCACAATTCCAATTCCCAGACTAGTAGTTCTTACCAAATAGCACCCCTGTTCCCTTTATATTCCGTGCACTACATACGAAATAGGGTGCTATTTGGGACACAACCCAGGTTCTGTTGGCTTTGGATGGATGAGGCTGTCAAACTCAACTCTCTCCAGATCAGAGGAGGTGAAAGTAAAATCAGAAAATCTCCAAATAAGGCTCCTATAATAATCACACTGGGTTTATCAGATCATAAACCATAATGACTATGGCTTTAGGGTAATATTAACAATGAGGAGATTCTGTATGCGTTGCAATGGCTGCCTATTCCCTATATAGTGTAATAATCTTCACCAGGGCCAATAGGCCTCTGGTCAAAAGTTGTGCACTATATAGGGAATAGGGTGCCATTTGGGATCTATGCTCTGTCTCCCACCAGCTGGAAGAATAAAGAGACTTGCAGTACTGGGGCTTCAAGAGAAGTCAGAGAGATGTTAAGGTATACAATGCCATCTAATGTACGTACTATATGCATTGCAAAGGCAGAAGTTAATAGATTTGTATTTATTTAGGACAATACCTATGAAATTAATTCAAATCCAACCAAATACTTCCACAAATTAGCCTGTTCTCAGATCTGATTGTGCTGACTTGCCAATGACCATAGAAGTTGGCGAGTATAGCACAAACAGAACTGGGACCAGGAAACCACCATTTTTGTTGATGTTTAATTAATTACATAAAGGCCATGCCGTAAAGGTATTGATTTAAAAAAAAAACTTCCCAGCAGTTTTTCTGGCCCCAGTATTAAGCTATGTTATAGCCTATGGGCTATGTAGGGAGAACATCCTACACACTCTGTGTGTTGAGGCCTCTGGGAATTTAGAAACTAACCATACTCAAACCCTAACACAATTAAGGAGAAAGCTTGGCCAAGGTTTTGACAACTGAACCGAAGAGAGATATTTTCCCTTCACCGTTAAATACACAACCATGTCGGTGGTCACTGTGGGATTTAGATCTGGCAGTGTAGCAGTGGACGGGTCAAAGGCCACCCAGTATCATAATAGTCCTAATTACACTAAGACAAGAGTAGGAGACGTCAGCCATTTTACCATGGCTTCAACTTCTACCCAGTAAAAGTCGATGACAACATTGGAAAACAGCGTGTTTAAACCACCCCCTTGTTAAAAATGTGTTATGTTCTATCTGTATTGATGTTTATGTTTTTGTCTCCTGTGTAACACAGCGGAAAAGTCCTTGCAACCATGTGTAGTTTGGCAATAAAGCTTTCTGGTGTCATCGACAAATAAATAAATGATAGGCTTTGTGTCTTTGTCCCAGTATAGAAAAGCCTTTTTTATACATCTCACCTCACCGGTCATAATCACTGAACTAACAGAACTGGATGGCAGGGAGAGATCTGAAGTAGGTGTTAATGGCAGAGGGTCTGTGTTGTTCTGACTTCATATCATACTAAACAGCTCCTTGCAATGATCAGTGATAATGTGGAGTGATAAAAGTGAATGGTAGTGATGTGTATTCTACCCTCAATCTCTTGCAGTATGAGGGGGTTGTGTGGTATTGCGCGGTATTGCGCACACACGCACACACACAAACACACACACACACACACACACACCAACCTCTGTCTCCTGCAGTATGGTGAGGTAGTCTGGGACAGTGATGTCTGGGGCCGTGATCAGCTCCACCTCTTCCCTGGGCCCCTCCAGAGATCCCAGAAGGGTCTTAAAGGGAATATCGTCCAGACAGGACATCCTCCTGCTGCTCTTCTGGTCACTGGTGGAGAGGGAGAGAAGAGGAGTAGGAGGGAGAGAGGAGGAGGAGGAGGAGGAGGAGGAGGAGAAGGAGGAGGAGGGAGAGAGGAGAAGGGAGAGAGGAGGAGGAGAAGGAAGAGGAGGAGTAGGAGGAGGAGGAGGAGGAGGAGGAGGAGGGAGAGAGGAGAAGGGAGAGAGGAGGAGGAGGGACAGAGGAGGAGGAGAAGGAAGAGGAGGAGTAGGAGGGAGAGAGGAGAAGGGAGAGAGGAGGAGGAGGGACAGAGGAGGAGGGTGAGGAGGAGGAGGAGAAGGAAGAGGAGGAGGAGGAGGGAGAGAGGAGGAGGAGGGAGAGAGGAGGAGAAGGGAGAGAGGAGGGAGAGAGGAGGAGAAGGGAGAGAGGAGAAGGAAGAGGGGGAGAGGAGGATGGGGAGGAAGAGGAGGAGGGAGAGAAAGAGGAGGAGGGAGAGAGGAGAGAGATATCAGTTTTCAACACAGTCTACTATTGTCAATCATTGTAACCTCGACTCCAGCTGTTCTAGTAACTAGAATACGGTGTTGAGGTCTGGTACTGAGAGACTACAACCATTGTTGAGCTACATGTTGCACTTCAGAACAGGTTTAATATAATACTGAACAGCCAGTCTAAAGACATCTATTCCACTGGTAATGGCAAATCCACCCCAAGTGTTGTGGTAAGGTTTGACAAGTGAGCTATATTGCCTCTCCTGAAATAAATTGCCTGGTATCTCTGTCACATTTAAACAGGATTGGATCGGAACTCCGAAGAGACCAAAACAGACTCTCCTCTTGGTTCTCAGAAATCCCAGGCTCTTTTTCCTTTTTATATCGGTAGATTCTGTTACACAATCCAGGAGAGGGAAGTCTGGGGGTAGAGGATTAAGGATGATAAGGCACCACGTCTGACCCACTCAGTCGTCAACACCTGATGCTCCTCTCCTATTGGCTGAAAGGGACGGAAAACACACACGCACGCAAGGCAGAAAGCAAGCATGCACGCCTGCACACACACTGCCGTACGAAAGAAAGAACGCAAACAGATGCACACGTACACACACCAGTAAACCCTCCTATGGCAGACAGAAGGTGTTATGACGAGGCTAAAGCGTCATCACCACTAAGTCCCTCCCACCACCACAGCTGATCATCAACCTCAATATGGCTGCTGCCGTAGAATTAGAATGATTAGAAAGGAAAATAATACCCTATTCTTTATACAGTACACTACTTATTTCTGGTCAAAAGTAGAGCACTATATAGGGAATACATCAAAGATTGTGATTTAAGGCATGGCCAAAATGTTGAAAAAAAATGATTGTTGCAAATATTTGTTTTTTATGTAGCACAGAATTCTGGGCCCGTATTCATAAAATGTCTCAGGGTAGAGTACTGATCTAAGATCAGTTTTGCCTTTAAGATCATAATGAATAAGATTAGGCCTATGTGAACATGCGGGACCTGATCCAAGATTGCTTTATGAATATTGGCATTGGCACTGAAGTGAGAAGCCTCGATTGATCCAACATTCCTAATGGTACACCAATATGGCCACCGACGTACCCACCACGAGATGTTAATTTGAATGGGAATGTCTGCTCCACAGAACTATAACAAGTAGAATGAATGTCCTCATTCAAGTCAATAATGCCACAATGGGTGGGTGGACAAGTCAAATTGTGGTCTGAGGGGTTGTACCCATTTTAGCTCCACTTGTTTTAATTCTATGGCTGCCCCTCTAGCTTCAAATGGAGCTGGACTAATGACCAGGCTGGAGACCTAAACAGACAGATGCCGGTTAAGCTCATCAACTTGTTTTTAAGCGCACAAAGAGCGAGACAATGGAATGTTCAAGAAGCCAATGACAGTAGACCTACATTGCACAGTATAGTCGTCTGTTTCCTTTGTTAAACTACACCACTGGAAATGCTTTGTCTTTTCTAAATGTTGTGTTTCTTTTAAGTAGGACTATCTATCTATCCTTTTAAATGAATAACCTATTCAGCAAATATTTTGTATGGTTCCAGAGAGTGGGGAAACACCTTCCATATTGTTCAACACTTGTAGGCCTATTATGGCCATCATGCAAAGGTGAGTGAGAAATATGAGAAACACACGAGAAACACATAACGCTATTACAGGTATTATGTACCAAGACGACAATAGTGCCATACACTGGACATTGACTGATGAACAAGGGTTCAGTAAGTTACAGTTGCCCAAAAGAAGCAAGAGGAAAACTAGTGGTTACTTCTACTAGATACTACCTTAACAATGAAGGGTAATATGAAGTAGGCTAGTAAAAATAAGATAATTCCAATCACAATAAAATAACTGACTAATATCACCCAGCAGCATTCCCTGCCACATGGTAACTATTCTCATCACCAGAGGAACTATCATCCAGTATGTACTCCATCCCTACAATGAACCTCTGGAAAAGCATTTGCTACTCAAAATGATAGCACAAGCATATCAAAACATCCTTATGTGAAAAAAACAAGTTGGCGTGACATGAGGCGCTACCATCAAGTAAATACTCAAACTCAACCAAATCCATAAGTCATTACAAAACATTTTCTACTCAAATAAATGTATTTGTTTACGTACCTGTACTTGTTTCTGTGAGCAGTCCCTCTCTTCTCTGTAGTGCGTCCTTCCTCTCTCAGGCGTGGGTTACTGATGTGGTGTGTGTTGCTGCTGACTCTCCCAACCTGTTGGCAATTAAGAGCAGTGGGCGTGAGGTCTGAGGATACAGGAGGATTAACCCTCCTGAACCACTACGTTACTGATATAACACACTGACTTCAGCAGCTTACCTGCTGCTGCCGAGGCACATGTCGACTGGAAAGACCCATGGAAAACAACACTACCATTACACTGTAACCGCGTCCCAAATGGCACCCTATTCCAGTATTCCCTATATAGTGCACAAGTTTGAAAAGTAGTGCACTATATAGGGAATAGGCTGCCATTTGGGACTACCCCCAGGGTCTGTTAAGGAGGGTGAAAAATTACAGAGCGTTCAGATATAAATATATTTGGTAGAACAGATATGATAAGTCCCAAGCCATAACACATTAACTCAAATACCTCGTACCTCTGCACATTGATCTGGTAGTGGTATTCCCTGTATATAACTCCACATTGATCTGCTACTGGTACTCCCTGTATATAGCTCCACATTGATCTAGTACTGGTACTCCCTGTATATAGCTCCACATTGATCTGCTACTGGTACTCCCTGTATATAGCTCCACATTGATCTAGTACTGGTACTCCCTGTATATAGCTCCACATTGATCTGCTACTGGTACTCCCTGTATATAGCTCCACATTGATCTGCTACTGGTACTCCCTGTATATAGCTCCACATTGATCTGCTACTGGTACTCCCTGTATATAGCTCCACATTGATCTAGTACTGGTACTCCCTGTATATAGCTCCACATTGATCTGCTACTGGTACTCCCTGTATATAGCTCCACATTGATCTAGTACTGGCACTCCCTGTATATAGCTCCACATTGATCTGCTACTGGTACTCCTGTATATAGCTCCACATTGATCTAGTACTGGTACTCCCTGTTTATAGCTCCACATTGATCTGGTACTGGTACTCCCTGTATATAGCTCCACATTGATCTCCTACTGGTACTCCCTGTATATAGCTCCACATTGATCTGCTACTGGTACTCCCTGTATATAGCTCCACATTGATCTGCTACTGGTACTCCCTGTATATAGCTCCACATTGATCTGGTACTGGTACTCCCTGTATATAGCTCCACATTGATCTGGTACTGGTACTCACTGTATATAGCTCCATTCTTGTGCATTTTATTTCTCGTGTTACTATTTCTATTTGTTTTATTTTGCATCTTTCTGAAGGGCATTTCACAGTAAAGTCTACACCAGTTATACGTGACAAATTCCATTTTATTTGGTTATATCTGTCATATAGAATAGGGATTCGAGTCAGCTCTATATAGAACATACAGTGGGGGGAAAAAGTATTTAGTCAGCCACCAATTGTGCAAGTTCTCCCACTTAAAAAGATGAGAGAGGCCTGTAATTTTCATCATAGGTACACGTCAACTATGACAGACAAATTGAGAAAAAAAATCCAGAAAATCACATTGTAGGATTTTTAATGAATTTATTTGCAAATTACGGTGGAAAATAAGTATTTGGTCACCTACAAACAAGCAAGATTTCTGGCTCTCACAGACCTGTAACTTCTTCTTTAAGAGGCTCCTCTGTCCTCCACTCGTTACCTGTATTAATGGCACCTGTTTGAACTTGTTATCAGTATAAAAGACACCTGTCCACAACCTCAAACAGTCACACTCCAAACTCCACTATGGCCAAGACCAAAGAGCTGTCAAAGGACACCAGAAACAAAATTGTAGACCTGCACCAGGCTGGGAAGACTGAATCTGCAATAGGTAAGCAGCTGTGGGAGAAATGATTAGGAAATGGAAGACATACAAGACCACTGATAATCTCCCTCGATCTGGGGCTCCACGCAAGATCTCACCCCGTGGGGTCAAAATGATCACAAGAACGGTGAGCAAAAATCCCAGAACCACACGGGGGGACCTAGTGAATGACCTGCAGAGAGCTGGGACCAAAGTAACAAAGCCTACCATCAGTAACACACTACGCCGCCAGGGACTCAAATCCTGCAGTGCAAGACGTGTCCCCTGCTTAAGCCAGTACATGTCCGTCTGAAGTTTGCTAGAGTGCATTTGGATGATCCAGAAGAGGATTGGGAGAATGTCATATGGTCAGATGAAACCAAAATATAACTTTTTTGGTAAAAACTCAACTCGTCGTGTTTGGAGGACAAAGAATGCTGAGTTGCATCCAAAGAACACCATACCTACTGTTAAGCATGGGGGTGGAAACATCATGCTTTGGGGCTGTTTTTCTGCAAAGGGACCAGGACGACTGATCCGTGTAAAGGAAAGAATGAATGGGGCCATGTATCGTGAGATTTTGAGTGAAAACCTCCTTCCATCAGCAAGGGCATTGAAGATGAAACGTGGCTGGGTCTTTCAGCATGACAATGATCCCAAACACACCGCCCGGGCAACGAAGGAGTGGCTTCGTAAGAAGCATTTCAAGGTCCTGGAGTGGCCTAGCCAGTCTCCAGATCTCAACCCCATAGAAAATCTTTGGAGGGAGTTGAAAGTCTGTGTTGCCCAGCGACAGCCCCAAAACATCACTGCTCTAGAGGAGATCTGCATGGAGGAATGGGCCAAAATACCAGCAACAGTGTGTGAAAACCTTGTGAAGACTTACAGAAAACGTTTGACCTGTGTCATTGCCAACAAAGGGTATATAACAAAGTATTGAGAAACTTTTGTTATTGACCAAATACTTATTTTCCACCATAATTTGCAAATAAATTCATTACAAATCCTACAATGTGATTTTCTGGATTTTTTTTTCTCATTTTGTCTGTCATAGTTCACGTGTACCTATGATGAAAATTACAGGCCTCTCTCATCTTTTTAAGTGGGAGAACCTGCACAATTGGTGGCTGACTAAATACTTTTCCCCCCCCACTGTATCTATCTGTATCTGTCTCTGTATTGGAGAGGTGTGCAGGTTAGTTTTCCCTCTGAGCTTGTGACTCCAAAAACATGTCTGATGTTACAGTGTCAAATGTCCTACACATTCAACTGGGTATCCAATTGGTTTAATCAATGAGAAGGACAACAAGGAGAAGAGTAATCCTTCCATTCCTTCCTTCCTTGGCAGGCCAGGGTGTTAAGAGTTTCTAGGTACACTCATTCTGTGTAGAGGTGGTAAACAAAAGGTAGACAGAGAGAAACAGGAGGTCAGCAAGAGCCAGACAGACAGTGTGACGTCACTAAGTACCCTCCTCTGTAAGACACGTTTAGCTCAACTGTGTTTAGTGTACTGTAGCTGTGACACCAACTGACCATGGACAAAAATCTGGTACGGCAGGCAGGCAGAAAAAAATACCTTTTACTGGCCCATTTCATGTTAAAATAGTACAATTGACTTCAGAAAATCCGGGATTCATGATAAATAGGATTTCAATTCAGTCAAATGTCAGTTGGAGAGAGTAACTTCCAAATAGCTGTTTGTAAAAGTAAGAACTGATTTAGAAATCCTTAAAGAAAACCATAAAAAATAAACAGAAAAAAGGATCGCCAGGATTTTTTTGAAGAACAATATTATAATTTTTTGTCAGGGTAGAAATACCCTACGAAAGCCAATTTGTCACATGTGGACATTCCATGAATAGCAATCAGAAATAAACAAAAAACAAAAGTAAATTTCGCTCTTCTGTTTTGCTTGTCTCCAGCAGATCTTATTGCAGTAACTTGCTGAATACACTGCTAGCGAATCACAAGTCCTTTCCAGAGCCCATATGGGTGTCAGTCAGGGTCCGAAGCAGTCCCTCGGTCCAGGGCTGTGGCCCAAATCTCGTCTGTGGGGCGTTGTGGTAAGACCCAGTCCTGGGGACCGCGGTGCCGTCTGGGTGGTCCACTGAGACCAGAAAGAGGTCCCACTCTCTCCTGGAGGAGAAGCACAGCAGGTGAGCCAAAACATAGGATACTGAAGTACTTTAAAAGTGCATGCATCCTTCCTTCCTTGATTTAATGACTGGTTAAATATCACTGGTTAGATATGCTTTAACAGTGAAAACATTGGTGGAGCCGTTTTATACACTTGACATACACATATAATGAAGGAAGGAAACAAGGAAGGAAGGAGGAAAGGAAGGATGGGTGCAGTCCTAAAGTATTTGAACAGGGCCTTAGTGGATGTAAATCTCCTCTAACACGGGGAAGTTTAGTAAAAATGCTTGTGTGACACAGACCTTATCTGTATCAAGGCTGGTAGTGAGTGCTCTGCCTGTGTGTAGTACTCTCTGAAGGGCTGTAGGGGGGTGGTCAGGAGGCATCTCATCTGGAGGAGAGGAGGGGATGAGTGGAGAACAGTCACTTTAAGAAGATAAATGGTTATTCAGATATTAACTTATAAATCACACAACAATCTCAAAATGCTGTGTCTGTTTCCTCTTATTTACTAGTGGTTCAGAAACGTTGTGTGCCATGAGATGACCAACCTAATACCTTCTGAATTGTTGTGCTCCAATTAACAAAATAATGTTTCTTTCCACGACCCCAAAATAAACCGTCTACAACATGAAAATGGGTCCCAGCTCTCCTTTTAGGAAAAACCACCAGTCTTTATACGGTTTCTAATTACCTCCAAAGAGCATGCTATCCATCTCTCGTTTCCTCTGCAGTAGCCTCTCCCTCTCCTTCCTTTGTCGTTTCTCCAGGTCCCTCTTGCGCTCCTCCTCCTGCTCGCTTTCCAGCATCACCCGCAGGGCGTTCTCCTCTGCCCCGTACACCCCCGTCCTCTTCCTGATCAGCGCCCGCAGGCGCTCCACCAGCCCGTCAAATGCCTGGTCGGCTTCCTGCTCCGGGAAGATCCCTAGTAGCACACACAAACAGAGAGATAGGTTTATGTTCAGTTGACAGAAAACATTTTAAAATGGAGTGAAACAGGGAGGTACTGCTTGAATGTGTTCAATGAGAACAGAGACTTTTGACTATGGTTGTTGTGAAGGTGAAGAGCAGTTGGCTAGACAAAAGTTATGAAGAGAAACTGTTCCATCATTACAGTGCTCCATCTCCTTACCTTTCCTGGAGGCTGCCTCCTTCCTGAGTTTGCGTAGCTTCTCCAGTGACCTGAGGATGTCCAGCATCCTCTTGGCATCTGCCTGCTTCTTCCTCACCTCGCAGAGCACCGTGTCCGCAGCCAGCTTCAGCTCTTGCTCCTGATGGGGGAGAGGAACACAAAAATATATAGATAACAGAAGCACTGTGTTCATAGTCTGTGTCAAATCAATACAGGGAAAAAATAAAATTATAATTATATATATATATATATTACAGTGCTATGAAAAAGTATTTGCCCCCTTTCTAATTTTCTCTACTTTTGCATATTTGTGATACTGAATGTTTTTAGATCTTCAAAATCTAATATTAGATAAAGGGAACATAAGTGAACAAATAACACAACAATTACATATTTATTTCAAACCAAACACTGCATTCCACAGTAAGAACATCATACCAAAGGTCAAGCATGGTGGTGGTGGTGTGATGGTTTGGGGATGCTTTGCTGCCTCAGGACCTGGACGACTTGCCTTAATAGAAGGAACCATGAATTCTGCTCTGTATCAGAGAATTCTACAGGAGAATGTCAGACCATCCGTCTGTGAGCTGAAGCTGAAGCGCAGCTGGGTCATGCAGCAAGACAATGATCCAAAACACACAATCAAGTCTACATGAAAATTGCTAAAAAGCAACTAATTGGAAGTTTTGGAATGGCCTAGTCAAAGTCCAGACCTAATCCCAATTGAGATGTTGTGGCAGGACTTGAAACGAGCAGTTCATGCTTGAAAACCCACACGTCGCTGAGTTAAAGCAGTTCTGCATGGAAGAGTGTGCCAAAATTCCTCCACAGCGACGTGAGAGACTGATCAACAACTACAGGAAGCATTTGGTTGGAGTCATTGCAGCTAAAGGTGGCACAACCAGTTATTGAGTGTAAGGGGGCAATTACTTTTTCACACAGGGGAATTGGGTGTTGCATAACTTTGTTTATGAAATAAATGAAATAAATATGTAATTGTTGTGTTATTTGTTCACTTATGTTCCCTTTATCTAATATTAGGCTTTGGTTGAAGATCTGATAACATTCAGTATCACAAATATGCAAAAAGTAGAGAAAATTAGAAAGGGGACAAATACTTTTTCATAGCACTGTATATATATATATATATATATATATATATATATATATATATATATATATATATATATATATATATATATATATATATATATATATATATATCACACACACACACACACACAGTACCAGTCAAAGGTTTGGACACACCTACTCATTCAAGGGTTTTTATTAATTTTTATAGAAATGTAGCCCTTGCACAGCCTGGAGGTGTGTTAGGTCATTGTCCTGTAGTCCCACTAAGCACAAACCAGATGAGATGGCGTATCGCTCTGTGGTAGCCATGCTGGTTAAGTGTGCCTTGAATTCTAAATAAATCACAGACAGTATCACCAGCAAAGCACCCGCACACCATCACACCTCCTCCTCCATGCTTCACGGTGGGAACCACACATGCAGAGATTATCCGTTCACCTTCTCTGCGTCACACAAAGACACGGCGGTTGGAACCAAACATTTAACATTTGGACTCATCAGACCAAAGGACAGATTTCCATCGGTCTAATGTCCATTGCTCGTGTTTCTTGACCCAAGCAAGTCTCTTCTTCTTATTGGTGTCCTTTAGTAGTGGTTTCTTTGCAGCAATTCAACCATGAAGGCCTGATTCACACAGTCTCCTCTGAACAGTTGATGTTGAGATGTGTCTGTTACTTGAACTCTGTGAAGCAATTATTTGGGCTGCAATCTAAGGCTGGTAACTCTAATGAATTTATCCTCTGCAGCAGAGGTAACTCTGGGTCTTCCATTCCTGTGGCGGTCAGCATGAGAGCCAGTTTCATCATAGCGCTTGATGGCTTTTGCGACAGCACTAGAAGAAACGTTCAACGTTTTTGACATTTTGCGGATTGACTGACATTCATGTCTTAAAGTAATGATGGACTGTCGTTTCTCTTTGCTTATTTGAGCTGTTCTTGCCATAATATGGACTTTGCCTTTTACCAAATAGGGCTATCTTCTGTATTCCCCCCCTACCTTGTCACAACACAACTGATTGGTTCAAACGCATTAAGAAGGAAAGAAATTCCACAAAATAACTTTTAACAAAGCACACCAGTTAATTGAAATGCATTCCAGGTGACTACCTCATGAAGCTGGTTGAGAGAATGCTAAGAGTGTGCAAAGCTTTCATCAAGTCAAAGGGTGGCTACTTTGAAGAATCTCAAATATAAAATACATTTTCATTTGTTTAACACTTTTTTGGTTACTACATGATTCCATATGTGTTAGGTTATAGTTTTGATGTCTTCACTATTATTCTACAATGTAGAAAATAGTAAAAATAAAGAAAAACCCTGGAATGAGTAGGTGTGTCCAAACTTTGGACTGGTACTGTATATATATATATACACACACACACTGCTCAAAAAAATAAAGGGAACACTTAAACAACACAATGTAACTCCAAGTCAATCACACTTCTGTGAAATCAAACTGTTCACTTAGGAAGCAACACTGATTGACAATACATTTCACATGCTGTTGTGCAAATGGAATAGACAACAGGTGGAAATTATAGGCAATTAGCAAGACACCCCAATAAAGAAGTGGTTCTGCAGGTGGTGACCACAGACCACTTCTCAGTTCCTATGCTTTCTGGCTGATGTTTTGGTCACTTTTGAATGCTGGCGGTGCTTTCACTCTAGTGGTAGCATGAGACGGAGTCTACAACCCACACAAGTGGCTCAGGTAGTGCAGCTCGTCCAGGATGGCACATCAATGTGAGCTGTGGCAAGAAGGTTTGCTGTGTCTGTCAGCGTAGTGTCCAGAGCATGGAGGCGCTACCAGGACACAGGCCAGTACATCAGGAGACGTGGAGAAGGCCGTAGGAGGGCAACAACCCAGCAGCAGGACCGCTACCTCCGCCTTTGTGCAAGGAGGAGCAGAAAGAGCACTGCCAGAGCCCTGCAAAATGACCTCCAGCAGGCCACAAATGTGCATGTGTCTGCTCAAACGGTCAGAAACAGACTCCATGAGGGTGGTATGAGGGCCCGACGTCCACAGGTGGGGGGTTGTGCTTACAGCCCAACACCGTGCAGGACGTTGGCATTTACCACCAAGATTGGCAAATTCGCCACTGGCGCCCTGTGCTCTTCACAGATGAAAGCAGGTTCACACTGAGCACATGTGACAGACGTGACAGAGTCTGGAGACGCCGTGGAGAACGTTCTGCTGCCTGCAACATCCTCCAGCATGACCGGTTTGGCGGTGGGTCAGTCATGGTGTGGGGTGGCATTTCTTAGGGGGGCCGCACAGCTCTCCATGTGCTCGCCAGAGGTAGCCTGACTGCCATTAGGTACCGAGATGAGATCCTCAGACCCCTTGTGAGACCATATGCTGGTGCGGTTGGCCCTGGGTTCCTCCTAATGCAAGACAATGCTAGACCTCATGTGGCTGGATTGTGTCAGCAGTTCCTGCGAGAGGAAGGCATTGATGCTATGGACCGCCCGTTCCCCAGACCTGAATCCAATTGAGCACATCTGGGACATCATGTCTCGCTCCATCCACCAACGCCACGTTGCACCACAGACTGTCCAGGAGTTGGCGGATGCTTTAGTCCAGGTCTGGGAGGAGATCCCTCAGGAGACCATCCGCCACCTCATCAGGAGCATGCCCAGGCGTTGTAGGGAGGTCATACAGGCACGTGGAGGCCACACACACTACTGAGCCTCATTTTGACTTGTTTTAAGGACATTACATCAAAGTTGGATCAGCCTGTAGTGTGGTTTTCCACTTTAATTTTGAGGGTGACTCCAAATCCAGACCTCCATGGGTTGATAAATTTGATTTCCATTGATAATTTTTGTGTGATTTTGTTGTCAGCACATTCAACTATGTAAAGGAAAAAGTATTTAATAAGATTATTTCATTCATTCAGATCTAGGATGTGTTGTTTAAGTGTTCCCTTTATTTTTTTGAGCAGTGCATAAATACACACACAGGAAACTGATCTGTAAAAAGCAGTTTCCATTAAAGCATATTCAGATGTCCATGATTTGTGTATCATCAATCAACAGCTGACCAATGAACGTGTCAAACCAAAATGAAAACAGTTAGATTGTCTTGAAATTCACTGATACCAAAACTAAGAACACGTCACCACCTGCTGCTGACGTGTGTAATGTACATTACTTAGAGCAGGGTGTGTCTCATCTCCAGTCCCTGGGGAGCACCACGGTTGCACAGTTTATTTCTAGCCCAGCACAAGCACGATTCGACTTCTCAACTAAACATCAAACCCTTCCTTAGTTGAATCAGATGTGCTGGGCTAGAATCAAAAAATGCAACTTTTAGGTTTAAAGCAGGAGGGCTATGGTCTGAAGGTGGAAAGGGGTAGCTAGAGATCAGACACAGTTTGACAGTGCTCTCTTTCATTTCACTCACCCTCTTCTTCTCCTCTACTTCATGGATACGTTTCATCCTCCACTTGTCGATGGCGGCTTCACGCTCAGCCACTCGTTCCTCCTCCCTCTGTTTCTCATCCTCCTGTTCCACTTTTCCACGCCGTAGCCTGGCCCTTCTCTTACTGATGGAACTCAGTTTCTTTTTAAGACTTTCAACACACTCAGTGTCACTAAGGACCTTCAGTTTCTCTTGCAGATCTGTTTTCACACTCACTGCCTCGGCGTATGAATCCGCCCAGACGCTCTCATTCTCCAAGTTGTGCTTCAACGTTTCACAAGCCTTGGACAGCTTTGAGACGAGCTGTATGGCACCATACAGAGTGTCTCAGTATGTGAGTCACGGAGACCTTTGGGTGTGTTTGCTTTGAATGAGGTTGCGCCGGTTTGGAGGTCTTGGCTGTTGTCCTCTCTCGATTCCTCAAGAAACGTTTCAGCCACTGTTCATCTTGCATCCTCTGAATGGAGTCTTCATCTGGCGGCTGTGGAGCAATAGGCTTGATGAAACCTTGGTCGCGCTGCAAATCTCTTCCCATCGGAATCAAGGAGGGGGAGGCTAGGAGAGGTCTGCTACGATGTTCAGAGTAACCACTGTCTGCATGCTTTGGTCTAAAACGTGTATCAGGGTTTCCATACTGACTGTGTTGTGGACTGGGGCTAGGGTACGCTGGATTGTGATCAAATGATCTTTGGAAATCTGAAGTTCCCATGTTCGATTGAGCATCACCAGCATTGTAGCCCTGAACCCATGAGTTTGGTGGTCTCCGCTCATGTGTGTTGTGTTCCAGCTTTGGATGACTGTGGAAGGGAACTGGTTGTGAAGACATGGAAGGGAACTGACTGAGTCCCGGGTTGTTGAGGGGCGGCGGCGGTATCGACGGATCAAAACCATATCCCGGGGATGATATATGAGGTGGTCCATAGCCTTCAAATCTAGGCGGTGGTTGTGGAATGGGGGGTCTGAAACCATAAGGTTGACTGCCATATCCTGACACGGGTGGAGGTGGAGTCCACTCTTGACTTTGAGGGAATCTCTGGTCGCTAACTGGGGCTTGTTGCGGTGGAGGAAGATATTGGGAAGGGTTTTGACTGGGCCAAAATGCTCCAGCAACGTTACTTGAACTCGGCATGTTACTTTGAAACGAGGTTTCACATACTGGTTGTGGTTGTATCGGCGGCGGTCCGAGATATGGAGGTCCCGATCTCGGGAAAAACGTCTCGGGACCTCCGGTGTTAGAAACGGGCTGCTGCCGTCCTCCCAACGTAGACTGGAACGTTGGTTTATCCATTTTCAAGAGGCGTGATACCGTGGAAAATAATAAACTCGGTTGTTTTCTAATCTATTTAGCTAGCTAACGACACTGTTGTTGAAAGCTTGGGGCGTCCATGTTTAAAAGGTGACGTCACACACCGGATATAGTACTACGTATATCCGTGTTTCTAACGAACGAAAGACCGGGTGCATCCCAATTGGTAGTGTGGGTACCTCTCCTCAAATCAAATCAAATTCTATTTGTCACATACGCCGAATACAACGGGTGTAGACTACAGTGAAATGCTTTTTTAGAAGTCCTTCGCAAAGATTCAGAGTTTTCTGTCACTGGCATCAGTCCTGCCGCACAATTGCCTCTTCTCCTCTACTAATTTGGAGAACAGACTTCTATGATCTAAAGAAATGAGACAGTTTAATCATTGAGCTATATAATAACCATTCCATTTTGTCAGGTCAGTGCATAGGAAAGAAAAGAGAAAGAAAGGTGACGAGGAAAGGAAGACACTTTAGACTTGAGATGCACAGTTTCAGAAAGCAGACTAGGTCCCATTACTCTTAACTGGCTTCCTTCGCTTGACTTCTTGAGAGAGAGAGAGAGAGAGAGAGAGAGAATTCTACAACCACCTAAAAGAAAGCGATTCCCAAACCTTCCATAACAAAGCCATCACCTACAGAGAGATTAACCTGGAGAAGAGTCCCCTAAGCAAGCTGGTCCTGGGGCTCTGTTCACGAAGACAAACAGACCCCACAGAGCCCCAGGACAGCAACATAATTAGACCCAACCAAATCATGAGAAAAAAAAGATAGTTACTTGACACATTGGAATAAATTAACAAAAAAAACAGAGCAAACTAGAATGCTATTTGGCCCTAAACAGAGAGTACACAGTGGCAGAATACCTGACCACTGTGACTGACCCAAAATTAAGGAAGGCTTGACTATGTACAGTGAGCATAGCCTTGCTATTGAGCAAAGGCCACCGTAGGCAGCCAGGCTATGTGCACACCGCCCACAAAATGAGGTGGAAACTGAGCTGCACTTCCTAACCTCCTGCCAAACGTATGACCATATTAGAGACACATATTTCCCTCAGACTACACAGACCCACAAAGAATTCGAAAACAAATCCAATTTTGATAAACTACCATATCTATTGTGTGAAATACCACAGTGATCAATCACAGCAGCAATATTTGTGACCTGTTGCCACAAGAAAAGGGCAACCAGTGAAGAACAAACACCATTGTAAATACAACCCATATTTATGTTTTTTTATTTTCCCTTTTGTACTTTTTTCACATCAATATA
Organism: Coregonus clupeaformis; assembly: GCF_020615455.1. Lineage (NCBI taxonomy): Eukaryota > Metazoa > Chordata > Actinopteri > Salmoniformes > Salmonidae > Coregonus > Coregonus clupeaformis. Next base: position 63,494,524 of record NC_059206.1, read on the forward strand.
ACACTGTATATAGACATAATATGACATTTGAAATGTCTTTATTCTTTTGGAACTTTTGTGAGTGTAATGTTTACTGTTTTTTAATTGTTTATTTCACTTTGGTTTATTATCTATTTCACTTGCTTTGGCAATGTAAACATATGTTTCCCATGCCAATAAAGCCCCTTAAATTGAATTAAATTGAATTGAGAGAGAGAGAGAGAGAGAGAGAGAGAAGTTCCTCTACTGCTCATAGATCATTGTTGTGACATTTGTTTTTATAACTAATATAAATATATATCTAATAATATAAATATTTACTCAGACTTTACTTTACTTTCACTTTTTCCACTAATTTGCAACATATCAAGATTGGGCTGCCTGTGTGAACGCAGCCTATAAAAACTGATGTGGGTGGCTGGGACTAAATAAACCCTCCAGGACTGAAGAACACTGGACAACTGGAGTTCATCAAATAACCTCTGAACACTCTTAAGTGATTAATATATTTATTAAAGTCTCACATTTACATAGGTTCACAACTATTCTGAGCAAAATAGGGTTGCTGCCACACAGATGGCATCAGTTCTGCTGCACTGTACATCACAAAATTTCCCAATTCTAAACCGAGACCTTATGCTGTGTTCATAACCAAGTGGGAAGGTGGTATTTACCACATACAAAATCTACTTGAACGCCCCTCCAACTGGTAATTACTAGTGGGAAAGTCGTCTATCATCCCTGAGCTCCAACTTCCTCCACATGCTGACCTCTGACGTCACCCACTAAGGAAAACATTATTTATAAATAATCTATGAATATGTTTTTGAACAAATAATTTGTTTACAAGCATGATAGCTGTACTTTTAGTTTATGCTTGACGCAGCTTGTTGGCCATTAGCCAATCAGCGTTTCTCAACGAGTTCAAAGCATGTGAATGCATCCAACTGGTATTTACGACTTCACAACTGGTAATTATTACATTCCCACTTGGTTATGAATGCAACATAAGCCCCTAGCTAACGCTCCTATGTACTTGTGTAGATTTGAAAGGTTTGGATGGGTGTAACCAACATCACAGAAACCCATAAGAGAAAGATTAAGCTGTTACCATATTGCTAACACCTATCAAATCTTCTGAGATCTACACAGGTGCCTAGGGGTTAAAGTGGAATTGAGCAAATTATCTAGATTCTAGGCCCTTACTGTCTGAGATTTCAAAACGTTATATATCTGTATATAAAGTGTACAAAAAAAGCCCAGCTTCTTTTAAAGAAACTGCATTGAATGAACAGTTTCTAAGTGTACAGTGTTGAGCAAATCAGACAATGCATTTCTAAAGACTAGTATGTTTCCATTCAAAAACACCAGTGATGTCATGGCTTCGTTACAGACGTAGGTAGTTCTAAATTGTTCCATAAAGAAACGTCAAAAAACCACAATGGGAAAATGTGTCGAAAATCTCACATTATCAAAGCTGGTTGGGATCAATTCAAGCCCCCCATCTCGAGCCCAGATATCTTCCACGTTTCATCTCATACATGGCATACTAACTGTCCATACAGTATACTAGTAATTCCAGTGTTGGATATTTCAAATCCACCACAGAGCAGCAAAACTGACCTTTTTAGAAAAAGTTAACATTTTGACTATAAATACCTGTTCTGTAAAGAATGCTGGTTTCTATGACCTGGCTGACCTTGTCATCAGAGAGTTGTGAAGAAACAAAATGGCTTCCTAAATTACATCAAAGGGACATGGTGGTTAAAACCAAAAAAACTAAAGTATCTTTACATTTAAACAGATGAATGTTTTCTCTCCCTTTCTCTCTCTCTGGGAAAGATGGGTGGAGAATACTTAGTAAATGTTCATTCTTAAACCTTTGCACCAATATGGGAACAAACTTCTTCCGATGTATGAAACCGTATAACCTACATCATCATGATCAACATTGATGTAATTCAGATGACATAATTACATTTGAAGTTACAATAATGGTCTTTGTAAAAACCCATAGCTTATTCAATCGGAATGATGGCAATTTCTGAAGTTCCATTTTGCACTGAGTTTGTGAGGTGACAGCAGCATCTGTTAGTTAGTTGTTGGCTACATCCGCCTGCCTTGGCCAGCTCTCCTCCTCTATCCCAGAGTCATACTCCTCCTCAACAGACTCCTTAGCAGCTGCTCTGGAGGCACAAATAAAAAAGTGATTAAATTCTGCTGCAAATAAATGAAAAGTAATGGTAAAATACTGTATTTTCAATTAAATTGGTGTGAAACCACACCATATAGAATTTTGCCATACGCTATTAAAGTGGATGTGTCACACGTCCAAATGTATTATTATTATTGGAGAATTGTCATGGGCGTTTTGGAGGCATTAAGCAGCAATCTGGTTTCTAGCAGAGAGTATGTACATTAGCTAACAAGTTGGCTAACTACCTCACTAGGATTATTTACGTTAGTTAGCTACCGCTCCTGCTGTCCTTTGCTAGCTACTTCTGCTTCATGCCTCCAAAAATGACTAGGAGGTCTCCAGTAAGGTTTCCATTTTGACGACTGTTACTTATCCACTTTAAAACTGTATTGTCCCCAACCGAGTTGAGTCTCAGGTAATTATGAATACTTACTTTACATACACAGGCACTGATTTCCCTTGGACTACGTCTTTGTTCAGCTCAACAGCCATGATGTCTGAGTGTGGCACTTCAAACATGGGTTCAAGAAGTAATTTTTCCTTAAAAAGACGAGAGAAGGAATATTACTCACAACCCTCAAAGGTTTAAGACATACATTTCAAAATGCATGTCCAAAAAATTACATTACATTTCATTTCAAAATGTAAATCACAATATATACATTACATGAATGTACATTTCAAAATATTTATTGAGGTACTTACCATAATGGACCTTAGCCCACGAGCACCGGTCTTCCTTTCCAAAGCCAACCTGGCGATGGCTCTCAAGGCATCTGGAGTTACGTTCAGTTCACACTGGAATGAGATTGAGGTAATACAAGTGTTCATGAAATAATCACAACTTTTTTGGAAGGCACACGCAAAGACATCAGAACCCACAGAGGTATATACACAGACACTAGTGTGTGCACATCCACACACAGATAAATACACAACATTTGTTGTGATATTTGCAGGCATAAATGCTTTATTTTGCGGGGTGATTCGTTGAAATTGCGAGCCCTCTTTTTGTAGTGTGGTGATCGTCAGTTTTATGCAATAATATTCCGATGACTGTTTTATGTACAGAATCGCAAAATCCTGAAGGGACCGACTACTACTACGACTATTACTACTACCACCACCACCACCACTAACCCCACTACTGCTACTACTACTACTACTACTACTACTACTACTACTACTACTACTACTACTACTACTACCACCACCACCTGTAACACCAATACTTCAACTACCACTACCACTACTACTACCACCACTAATAATAACAATAATGAGTCCCCACCTTGTCCATGCTGAACAGGGCCTGGTACTGGGGTATGACAGCATTGCGTGGCTCTGTCAGGATCCTAACCAGGGTCTCCTCGTCTAGGCTGTGCAGGGGCACCACCACAGGCAGGCGCCCCACGAACTCGGGGATCATCCCAAACTCGATGAGGTCCCGGGCCTCCACATGCTTCAGGAGCCGGTCCTTCTCCTCGATCTCCAGCACGGCGTCCATCTCCGCTCCGCTGCTGTTGGCCAGGTCTGCGGCCGCAGCTGCCCGACGCCCCTGGCCCATACTGGACGGTGTGCCGAAGCCCAGATACTGCAGAGAGGGGGAGGGATGCAGTTACAGAGAGACAGTTCTGCTACTATAGGCTGATTTTGTAGTTATGTTGCATTGTCTATTTGATGTCTCATTTCTTTTCATCTTATATACACACAAGTGAAGCTGCTCCGAATACCCAAGTCCTCTTGACCCCACCTGAACCTTCCCAATCCCACCCACATTTGCAGTCTTTTCTGACCAAAGGCTGCATCCTAACTTGAGATAGGCCCGTGCTTTAAAGTCAATTTTTACGCAGACCAATTTCATTAGGATTTGTCCCACAGTGACTGGACTGTATCAGGTTGAGAACGTTGTAAACACAACTGCAGTTCTTCTCATTTACCTTGTGGCAGAATTTGGGGTGAGCTCTTGTAACTTCTCAAGGGATATGTTCTGTGTTGGACTGTGATGTTATGCATTTCATAGACTCCTGTTTAGTCTGCACTCTAAAACAAGGCCATTGTGTTCTGGAACTGTTGCTTGTATAAATAACAGTTGTGTAACAATATGATTGTATTATCACCTCCTACTATATAAGGGACATGTAACCATTTACTCTTGGAGCTCCTTCCCTGACTGCGATCAGAGAGGGATCTACCTTGCAGCTGCTCGTATGTATTAAAGACTGACTAATGTATAATTATAAATTAGTCTCTGCCTAATCTTTGGATCGAGTTTTCCACAACAACCTTGTAATGTCATGTAGATACAGTGCATTCAGAAAGTATTCACACCCCTTTACTTTTTCCACATTTTGTTGTGTTACAGCCTGAATTTAAAATTGATTACATTTAAGTTTTTTGGTTACTGGCCTACACACAACACCCTATAATGTCAAAGTGGAATGATTTTTATCTGAATTTTTACTAATTAATAAAATATGAAAAGCTTAAATGTCTTGAGTCAATAAGTATTCAACCCCTTTGTTATGGCAAGCCTAAATATACTGAACAAAAATATTAATGCAACATGTAAGGGTTGGTCCCATGGTACTCTCCTGAGTGGCGCAGTGGTCTAAGGCAGTGCTAGCTGTGCCACTAGAGATCCTGGTTCGAATCCAGGCTCTGTCGTAGTCGGCCGTGACCGGGAGACCCATGGGGCGGTGCGCAATTGGCCCAGGGTAGGGGAGGGAATGGCCGGCAGGGATGTAGCTCAGTTGATAGAGCATGACGTTTGCAACGCCAGGGTTGTGGGTTTGATTCCCACAGGTGGTTTGAAAAATAAAATAATGTAAGTCGCTCTGGATAAGAGCGTCTGCTAAATGTAAATGTAATGTTTCATGAGCTGAAATAAAAGATCCCAGACATTTTCCATACGCACAAAAAGCTTATTTCTCTCAGATTTTGTGCACAAATTTGTTTACATCCCTGTTAATGAGCATTTCTCCTTTGCCAAGATAATCTATCCACCTGACAGGTGGCATATGAAGAAGCTGATTAAACAGCATGATCATTAAACAGGTGCACCTTGTGCTGGGGACAATAAAAGGCCACTCTAAAATGTGCAGTTTTGTCACACAACACAATGCCACAGCTGTTTCATGTTTTGATGGCGCGTGCAATTGGCATACTGACTGCAGGAATGTCCACAAGAGCTGTTGCCAGAGAATTGAATGTTCATTTCTCTACCATAAGCTGCCTCAACATCGTTTGTAGAGAATTTTGCAGTACTTCCAACCGGCCTCACAACCGCAGACCACGTAACCACGCTAGCCCAGGACCTCCACATCCAGCTTCTTCACCTGCGGGATCGTCTGACACCAGCCACCTGGACAGCTGATGAAACGGAGGAGTATTTCCATCTGTAATAAAGCCCATTTGTGGGGAAAAACTCATTCTGATTGGCTGGGCCTGGCTCCCCAGTGGGATGACCTGGCTCCCAAGTGGGTGGGCCTATACCCTCTCAGGCTCACCCATGTCAGCGCCCCTGCCCAGTCATGTGAAATCTATAGATTACATCCTAATGGATTTATTTCAATTGACTGATTTCCTTATTTGAACTGTAACTCAGTAAAATCGTTGAAATTGTTGCATGTTGCATTTATATTTTTGTTCAGTATAAGTTCAGGAGTAAAACTTTTGCTTAACATGTCACATAAATTGCATGGACTCACTCTGTGTGCAATAATAGTGTTGAATCTGTGTTTAAATTCACTTCTCGAGACCTTATTGAAGGGGTGCACATTTTGTTTTTTTGCCCTAGCACTACACAGCTGATTGAAATAATCAAAGCATGATGATGAGTTCATTATTTGAATCAGCTGTGTAGTGTTAGGGCAAAAACCAAAACAAGCACCCCTTGGGGTCCCCAGGACCAAGTTTGGGAAACGCTGGTTTAACATGATTTTTGAATGACTACCTTATCTCTGTACCCAACACATACAAATATCTGTAAGTGAATTTTATACACAGATTCAACCACAAAGACCAGGGAGGTTTGCCAAGGCCTCGCAACGAAGGGCACCTATTGGTGAAAATAAATAAAGCAGACATTGAATATCCCTTTGAGCATGGTGAAGTTATTAATTACACTTTGGATGGTGTATCAATACACCCAGTCACTACAAAGATACAGGTGTCCTTCCTAACTCAGTTGCTGGAGAGGAAGGAAACTGCTATGGGATTTTACCATGAGTTACAGAGTTTAATGGCTGTGATGGATCAACAACATTGTAGTTACTCCACAACACTAACCTAATTATGTATGCTTGTAATCATTAAAGACTGGGGAGTTTTTCAGGATAAAAAAGAAACGGTGATTGAATTTTGAAAATAATAATGGGCAAATGTTGCACAATCCAAGTGTGGAAAGCTCTTAGACTTACCCAGAAAGACTCACAGCTATAATCGCTGCAAAAGGCGCTTCTACAAAGTATTGACTCAGGGTTGTGAATACTTATATAAATTAGAGATATTTCTGTATTCCATTTTCAATTAATGTGCAACAATTTCTAAAAACATGTTTTCACTTTGTCATTGTGGGGTATGTGTGTGTAGATGGGTGAGAATTTTTTTGGATTCAATGCAATATCACTTATGGTAACACTAAAACCCTTGCACTTACAAATGCAACCTTGCCACAAAATCAAGGGTCTGTCTGAAATGTTTGCCTCCCTATCTAGTCTAGTATAGTACATTTGGCCAGAGCCACACAGGGGACGGCAGCCTAGTTTCGTTCTGTATTGACTGTTTGTTATTTGTGTGCTGTTTTTTATTGTATGAACCACTCCACAAGAAATTCCCTCACGAAAAAGGTAGTTATAAAAAAAATTGAAATAAAATTGAAATACAATTTGGAATAAAAGATTTGACATTGAAATGTTCACCTTTTCACACTTCCTCATGCTGATGATCCGGTCCAGGCCGTTGAAGGCACCGGAGGCCACAAACAGGATGTTGGTGGTGTCCACCTGGACAGTCTCTCCTCTCAGCTTCCTGGAGTTCTTCTCGGGGACGTTGATGATAGTGCCCTCCAGGAGTTTGAGTAGACCCTACCAAATGACCACCAAACGGAGGACATTATGAGACACACACAATGTACACTACCCCAGAGAAATTCCTCATTACCTCTCCTCGTGCTGGAACATCTTTGCCCTAGCCATTTCTGGGTGATCAAACACGCGTCTAGAGCAAATATGTTCTAGAGAGGCAACAGCCAAGATGGTAGAAGGGTAATGAGGGAATTTATCACATGGTGCAAAAAATATTTTTTTTTAGCTTTGGATTTAACTGTCTGAGTTTCACGGGCAACTAGCCACTGAAGGTTATAAGACACGGGAGCTTTCCAAATAGACAATTAAAGAAGTATCAGCAAGTAAAGTTTGGATGGGAAACCACTGTAACAGGTATGTATGGTCCCATGTTGTAATCCTTATGGGAGATCAACAAGTCAACAAGTGTGTTTTTCACAGACTTGCAGTGAAAGGTCAAGGAAATCTGTTATGAAACCAGAATATACAGGTTTTATAACTGACAGGGCAAACAGTGTTCATGGCAGGACTTTACCGCCTGACAGTGACAGATCTACATACTACATATCTATAAATAGTCTACTATGATATCTATCTATACACAGTATACACTGACCTGCTGTACTCCCTCACCCCACGTCTCGTAACTGGTGGATTCCGGGCACACTGCCAATCTTATCCACCTCATCCAGGAACACGATGCCTGTGAGGACCAATCAGTGAAGAGACCGAGAACCAATCACCGTTCAGAGCATAGAGTTAGCATACAGTATATCAACATTTTTACCACAGAAGAATCTTTGGCTTCACCTTGTGTAGTCACCGTGCAGTGATGATAGAGAAATAACAAAATATATGTTGCACAGCAGTCATGAAAGACTTGGGCCTACACTGTCACTATATCTTTAAAGGTACAATAGGAAGAAATCGCTGCGCCATTTCCTGGTTGCTAAAATAAGTATTGAATAGTGTAGAGCTTCATTGTACACGTCTAAACTACTGTGAAATGTATTTTCAATAACTAAAAATATAGTTTTTTTCAGATGTTTGAAGACCGAAAGTAAAACTGAAAGTAAAACAAGCAAAAACGAAACTTGAGAACGGGAAGCATAGAAAAATAGCGCACATAGCACTGATCTACCGCTTCTCAGACATACTGTCAATGAGGATAACTGATCTAGAACTCACATTTCTATGTGAATTTGGTCAGGTCACCCAAAAGGTTGCCTACTGTGCCTTTAATTCAGTTATTTACTTTGAAAAACATCCCTCTTAGGGTATTTAGGGAAATGTATCTGCTACAAGTACAGTCCTTGATAAGATAGTCAGACAGATGGCACGTTTCATAAGCTTTTCTTTATCCAATTAAATAATTCACCATCAAAACTCAACCAACACTTAGTAGTGTTGTCCTCTGTAGCTCAGCACGCGCTTGTAACGCCAGGGTAGTGGGTTCGATCCCGGGACCACCCATACACAAAAATGTATGCACGCATGACTGTAAGTCGCTTTGGATAAAAGCGTCTGCTAAATGGCATATTATTATTATTATTTTATTATTTAGTACATGGACTGAAGTTGATGTGCTACAAGTACAATACTTGATAATATAGTCGTACTGACGTCACATTTCATACACAACCACAGGCATTCACATTCACAAGCAAGTAAGTAACACATTATACTATACCTTGTTGTGCTTTCTCAACAGAGTTGTTGGCGTCTTGGAGGAGCTTGGCCACCACAGACTCAATGTCTTCGCCCACATAGCCTGCCTGGAGTTAGCGTGGTGCAGTCGCAGATAGCGAAGGCACATCCAGACACCTAGCAAGAGTCTGGGCCAAGAGGGTTTTACCTGCAATATGGATGTCAATCAATGTCAGGAAATAGGAAATACCAAAGCATCCATTTTACAACTTTTGTTTAAAGGAATACTACACAAAAAAACCTTTGTGTTAAAGGGATACTTCAGGATTTTATCTAATTCCCTAGAGTCACCATTTTTATGTCTCTGCGTGCAGTTTGAAGGAAGTTGCTAACTAGCGTTAGCGCAATTGTTTACTAGTGTTAACGCAATCCCAACAAATTGTGCATGTCAGTAGTCAAGTCTGCTGAGCACTTTCAGTACAAAGCAAAAACTGTCATGATGATGCCTTTGAGTGTATTATTCCTTTAATGCACTTTTAGTTTCCTGTAATACAGATGTCAAAGCCAACAATCCTATTACAACTTATTTTGTATGTGTTTTGTTTGACCCCTCTTGGGAACTCGTAAAAGACTACGTACGACTACGAAACAGATGGCATACATGGTTGTAAAAGTAGATGTTAGCATATAGCAATTGACTTTAGAGTCATGTCAGAAAGCGTGACAGTAATACCAGCTGTAATGCCATAATTGTGTCACCTTATGCAGGGCTCATGACAGTGCAGGGTGAATTCAGGCACTTGGCGCAACTCTTAGTGTCAGTGTCATAACTGTGTAAAGTCAGTTTCCATCCACACTCATGAGCATTTATGACATCTGCTACTGTATGTCATTACTACCCTTCGCAGGCCTTATAACAGTGTAGGGCCAATTGAAGAGCTGACTCAATGACAAACTGTTTAATCACAGAGGGACATAGGAGACTCTGATCAAAAGTAGTACACTATAATAGAAAATGATTTCCCTTACAGATTGGCACCTGCTCCCATCCTTCCAAAGGAGTTTCATCTGCTCACCTGATCCGGTGGGTCCCAGCAGCACGATGTTGCTCTTCTCCAGTTTGATGTTGGTGTGGTGAGAGTCGAGCACCTCGCCCCCCCTCTTCTCCTGGGCAGGCTGCTGGCTTTGCTGCTGCACTGATGCACCCAGCGCGTTGCCATGGGGACTGATCCCGGAGATCTGCAGCAGCTCTGAAAGAACAGACAGAGAGGAGGTAAAGAAAAGGAGGGAATGGAGAGGGAGGGGGCGGAGAGAGAGAGGAGGTGGGACAAAAAGAGAGAAGAGAGAGAGAGGTCAGCTAGGAACGTAGTGCACTATATAGGGAATAAGGGTGTCATTTGGGACACAAACCATATGATTTGCAGCGTCTGTGGATGGGTGTGTGGCTCCAGGATCGGCTCAGCCACAGCAGGACCCACAACAAGCAAGCCACGCAGGCCAGAACCTCTCCGGGGTAAAGTTTCCCCCTAGGTACAGATCTAGGATCAGCTTACCCACCCCCCGATCCTTAGTGGAAAAATGCTAAACTGATCCAAGATCAGGGTCTAGAGGCAACTTCACCCTACTCCACCAAAACCTGTGAAAAAGGGATAACCCTTGACCTCAAGGGTTTTCTGATGATGACACAACACTACCGAACCTCTACAGATAAGCAGCAGGACACACATTTCCAGTTATATGTATTATCCCCTGCTGAGAAAATGCAACCTTATATTGACGTTGTTCTATAACAAAATGTTTGTCCTGTGTCCAAGTCTATTCTATAAATAAATTGTTCACTAGGTTCAGCTACTGTATATACTGTGAGAGTGAATAAATATTGGACTAAGGCACAGTGTTTCGTTACTGTGTGGAGAGATATAGATACCATGTGTATGACTAATAACAAGGTTACCAGGCCACTGTCTGTCTGTCTGTATTTCTGTCTGATTTTCTTTGTCTGTCTGTATGTCTGTCTGTCTCTGTCCGTCTGTGTGTCTGTCTCACTTACTGGACATGTCTGAGAGAGGGAACATGCACTTTGCCCAATATTCTTATTATGTCACTTCTGCTTGTTGTGCAACTCTCAGGCAGGCATACATACTGTCCATGTTACCTGATACAGCAGTTCCAGTTAGGGGACGGTGGGGGAGAGAACGGTGGTGGAGAGAACGGTGGGGAGAGGACGGTGGGGGAGAGAACGGTGGGGAGAGGACGGTGGGGGGAGAGGACGGTGGGGGGAGAGAACGGTGGGGGGAGAGGACGGTGGGGGAGAGGACGGTGGGGAGAGGACGGTGGGGGAGAGAACGGTGGGGAGAGGACAGTGGGGGAGAGGACGGTGGGGGAGAGAACGGTGGGGAGAGGACGGTGGGGGAGAGGACGGTGGGGGGAGAGGACGGTGGGGAGAGGACGGTGGGGGGAGAGGACGGTGGGGAGAGGATGGTGGGGAGAGGATGGTGGGGAGAGGATGGTGGGGGTGAGGACGGTGGGGGGTGAGGACGGTGGGGGAGAGGACGGTGTGGAGAGGACGGTGGGGGGGAGAGGACGGTGGGAGAGGACGGTGGGGGAGAGGATGGTGGGGGGAGAGGACGTGGGGGGAGAGGACGTGGGGGAGAGGGACGTGGGGGAGAGGACGGTGGGGAGAGGACGGGGGGGAGAGGATGGTGGGGGGAGAGGACGTGGGGGAGAGGACGTGGGGAGAGGACGGTGGGGAGAGGACGTGGGAGAGGATGGTGGGGGAGAGGACGGGGGGAGAGGACGTGGGGAGAGGATGCAGGGTGAGGAGAATTTTGGCATTTGTACAACCGGACTATTAGTTGATTGAAACTGAAAAGTGATGAGCTGGGAAAGAGACTATTAGCGAGCTAGAGAACATTTTGGTGAGAGAAGTGCTGAAAGCCCCCTGGCTGTATGTAACTGATATTCTGTAACGAGTTACCACTTACTTGTCAATATGTGTTCATCCTCTCGTCTTCTCTAGCTCCACAGAACGAGGGTGAAAGTTGTCATCTGACATTATCACTACCGTTACCATGAGGCACTGGAAAATGCCATTAGCCCAAAGTCCTGTTCAAACTGGGAAAACCTTAAAGTAACTGTCCAGTGAAAAGCTCACTTTTAAAAGTTAATATTCTATTCACTCATACCCAAATAATGTTGTTTACTCATCCTATATTCGTATTTGTGGCCAAAGCATAAATTGGAGAAATAACACTTAAAAGTAACCACCTCAAACTTGTATCTCAAACAGACCATTTAAAAAATGCTTGCTATTTCCTTATAGAGGATGATGTCATCAAGCTGGCCAATCAGCGGTCTACCCAAATGAAAGAAATTTATGACCGGTATACGCCATTCTGTTGTTGGGTTACGCCCACACCAAAAAAACATACTTTACTACCATTTTTGTGAAGGAAAACTATTTCACTCATATTGTAATTAATTATTGGTCATATTTCATAGAAATCTGGAAACACTGGGTAGTTACTTTAAATCAATGGATGAGGGAGGACTTCAAGAGACGGCGTTTTATTTTAGCCTTTAAAAGCCATTGTACACATGCCAAAGAGAACAGTTTATCATACCATTCATTCCATTCCATTCAGCTATGATTCTGTTTTACATTGCACATGGGCTAATGCATTTTGTTAACCTGAGTGAATGGCATGCTGTCACATTTCAAGGTGCACAGTAAAACAATTAACTGCCACTACACTTAGGACGCACCTCGATAGTATAAAGTCGCTTCCTCTCATCTCCTCTTCTTCTTCTGCACTGATTTGAAGACATAAGATAGCTACTCAATAGTACCTTTCACCTGTCAAGTTCATTCACATAGGTGCAGATGGAAGAAATAATTTGCGAGGAAGGGAGAAGGCCATTTCAGACAAATGAGATACAGAAACAGACAGGGACGGTACCAACCTCGTGGAGTCAGGGGAGGCCTGCTTCTCTACCTCCGCCTGTGGCTTGGTGCCCGCTCCCGGAAGGTTTGTAGATGCGCTTGTAGTGGTTGTAAACAGCCACCGCCAGCACCTTCTTTGCATAGGACTGGCCAACAACGTACTTATCCAGGTAGGCATAGATCTGAAAGACAATTTGTTAACACTTTACATAAAGCATAATGCATGATGCAGTTATAATGCATTACAATACATATAAGTATTAATGATCCTCCTTACAATGTCACATTATCATCATCTTATAAAAAATAACAGCCATTTTGGGTCATTTGAAAATGTTCAACATACAGCGACAAAACATATTATAAGCCTTATAATAAGACATGAATTATAAAGGCTCATACAAGCCAATAACAAGTTATAAAGCATTATATCTACAGGCTTTAAAGGGGCTATCATTGATTTGTATATACATTTTTGAACTTTTAAATTAATGTTTGAATTTGAGTGTGGTTACATTTCTCCAGCCTCATCCTCCAACGATAAAAAAGTGGTGGGGTTACCGCATTGTTGTGGTTTGAATCCCAGACTGTAAGTAATGCCTTAAGTAAAATGTTACCAACAAGTTCTGCAGACTGTTCATACACACACGTCCCTCTTTGGGGCTTTTTTTTGGTACAATCTCTGCTTGTTCTACTTTCAGTGGTGTGGCGGATGTTACAAAGCTCGGTAAGCTATAACTTAACATGGATGACTGAACCACACATTCTCTGACAGACACAAAAAGTGCATGTGTTGGGACATTGCAAGAGGACAGAGAGTAGCTAGAAGGGTTTGATATAGAAATTAAAATATATACAGGTTAAAAGTAATGACTAAATGTTCCACCCTTAAAAATAGTTGTGAAATGTTCTTGTTTTAAGTATGATTAGTACTTTCTTAGTAGTGACTAATTATTATACTCCGAAACTGTGTGAGATGTGTTAGAATCTACTACCTGGTAATGTGTGAGTGTAGGACCAGTAAAGTTAAATATAGATACAATAAATAAAAACCCACGCTGCAGCGGTATGTGTGCACCGCAGGCAACGGCTTAGACCACTAGACCATCCTAGGCCACAATGAATCCCGTTCTTGTTGTTCCACATCTTAACACTTTACTTAAAGCCTGCAGGTATAATGCATTGTAAGACCTGTCTACTGTACCTTTTTAGGAGGAGGGGGAGGTTTCTGCTGGAAGGCCAGTTTGACGGCCTCGTTGGCTGCTCCCTGCTCCTTATTGAGACGCTTGTTGGAGTCGGTCTCTGACAGCACCACAAAGAAGTGATGACATTTCTCACATTTCACAAAGCGGGTTGAAGCTAGGGAGAGGGAGGGGGGGGAAGTATGTTATGGCACCAACTAAGCCGGATCATGATATTGCTAGTTGGGGCATAAGCACACAAACTAGATCTGTGTTACTTTTAGCTGGTCTGTGACTGTGACCCATTTGTTACATAAGGACTTTATTTGTTAGTAACACGCAATATGTTTGACAGCAGTTGCCCAGTAGTCTGGCATTCCCTATAGATGTGTGAGCTGCACTGAGCCAGTAGATACTAGGTAAAACAGGTCAGTTGAAAGCTAGGGCAACACCATATTCTCTTAAATGCTGTCCCTTCCACATGTTGTGCATGTCATTCAGACTGGTACCCATGTTAAAGAACCATATGTTAAATAAATTAAAATAAATTAAAAGAACGTGAGTGTCAGGGTCACTGCACAGTTTGCTAGCATGGGTTCCCAATCTGTTTGTGCTGTCTTGCCTACTCCTATGGTCAATTGGCGTATCTTTGGCATAACAACGACCATATAGGAGTTGGCCATACAGCACAAACAGATCTGGGACCAGGCAAAAAGTTTGCTGCTTGTTTCAAAGCACTTTTATTGAACATTAACTTTCTCATACTTGAGATTGGCTCCTGCGCCAAGCTTGACCGTACACAATTCCTCTCCTCTCTTTTCAAATATGCAAAGAAAAGTAAAACACTTACACACAAAGGTTTCTACATGTGTGCAGGCGTCTCCACACTTGGGACAGCGTAGCTGGCTGCCTCCTTTTCCGGAGCCACCGGAGCCTCCTCTTTTCCCACTTCCCGCATCACCAACTGATTTCTGTCAAGAGTGGAAGAGCAGAGGATGTAGAGTATGTACTGTAGCTACTGCTGGGACTAGATCATTCACCATGGAGGAAGTCATGAAGATATCATAACATTCAATGAACTTTACATATGGCCAACAGGTATAATGCATTATGATGTGATTGCCATGCATTGTAAGACTTGTCATCATAAGCATGTGTGACATTATAATGTCTTATTAATAGTAACAACAGATTAATAAGGATTGATTTTGACATACCTTTCCTCCATCGCCGGAGCCATCTTTGATGTCTTTTGATGAAAAATATACAGATGATTTGGAGAAGGATCTCACAGGAACTCTTCTGCTTAATCGGATTTCAGGTGTTCCTAGTCTGCTAATAGAAAATAACTGGACTCTGGTGTTAGAGATACCTGTGAAAGTACAAGCAGATTCAATCAATTGACATACTGTTAATGTACATTTTCTAAATCAGCAATGCAAACATTGAGCATATTACTGATCAATAGATAAAAACACCTATATAAAAACACCTATATTTCTTCATAAGTGTCAAATATGAATGCATAAGGGGGCATGTCCCTGAAAGCTCCCCAAAACATAGATTTATTCATAACATGAAAATGTTGACAAAATCTTTGGATAAATAACTAACTGTACTGCATGCACCACCACTGCAGGGTTCTTTCTTGTGTAACAACATTGTAGGTCAAGTTACCATCAGTTTAGCTAGCTTTAGCTACAAGGCTAGCTGGTAGCTGTTACAGGTTCCAACTTTGCAAAACAACCATGTTACCCCTTTTCACATTAGTTGCTTTTCTCAACACCTCATATTCATTATTTGTTACAATGTGGCACTGAACATTATATGACTGCATGGGATAGAATTCCATGATAGTGCAACTTGCAAACTGGCTGGCTAGAAGACTAGCTAGCTAGCCAGCAAGTTAGCGAGCAAAATATGCTTACCTTTTTGAGAAGTTATGAACAATCTCGCCGCTGATCTGCATGGGCATGACATTATTTTATTTAAGTCGGCAAAAAAGATATAAATAGGAATGTGGGGAATATCACAGAGTAATAAAAAAAACTAGCCAAAAGTGTGTTGACTGGCAAGCTAGCTAGCTAGCTTAGCTGGCTAATGAACTAGCTACAGTAGCGTTGGTAAATAGAACGCACTGTTCAGTTCAGCCAGCATTAACGTATCCAGTCTGTGGGTCTTGTCCGAACCTGTAAAAAAGGAGTTGAAAATAGGATGTAATTATAATGCAAAACAATATCCATAATATTAATGTGTTATTATACCTCGAGACTAGTAGCTGAACAAGTAACGTTCTAGCTAGCTAGCCAATAAAGTAGGCTAAACATATACTTACGATTATGCTGGCTTGAAAGCCAAACAAATAAAATCATTGATGAAATGCAAATCAAATTACGCCGTCATGATGTCAATACCACAGAGTGTGCGAGTTACAGAACCCTAATTTCTTCTCTTATGTGACAGTGTAATATTGAGTGATGTAACCAATGAATGGTGTTACGATGGGCCATTCAGAAGAGAGCAGAAAAAAACGTATGCCCTATGTTCAGTAGATTGTATATCTAGAACAACCAGAATAAGATTCGAACGGAGCCGTATTAAATATGACTCTGGATTCGAGTAATGTGGACAACCAATAATTATACTTCTAGAGAGGGTGAACAAAATACACTTTGCCTTACAGCTATTATGATTGGCTGGAGCTCAAAGTCGATTCCATGCCAGGACAGGCCGAAAATATTTAGGGTATCTCAGACTGTTCAGGCAATTCTCACATAGAAACTTCATTGTGATGAATTATGTTTGATTTGCTTTTTTACATGTGTCTCACAAATGTAGATGAAAGTGGCTATTTTAGACCCCTTTTAGACCTACAGTATATGATCTGTGAACGGTACAGGATACAGTCAGACAACATCTTGGTGTCATTATACTCCTTACGGTGTGCTCTAATCTGATTCTAGACTAAATTTCACACAGAACAAGGGGAGGTTTTTAGATAGAGTCATCATAGATTATGTCTATAATCAGTCCCAGGTTTATATTCAAAATGGCCGCCATTTATTTCAATGGAAGGAACTGCATCAACGATTATCTATTATATTGACAAGCTATTAGAGTTACTGCTCTAACAATGGAAATACATGTCCTCAACGATGGAAGGCAGGCGAGATCAGGTGGGACCATTCTAGCCAATGAGAGGGCAGCAGGGTAGATCTACTCTGAACAACAGGCACAACTCACCTGGGGGGGTTTCAAAGTTGGCAGAATGCCACATGCATCCGGTTATATCAGTACATTTGTAACAGTCTAAACATTACGAAACTTCTATTTCATCAAATAAGCAATGTTATTCGACACACTCTCATAGACCTCCATACAAAAAAAAGGGCTTATCTCCCAAGGACAGATTTGGGGCGGTGTAAATCCTCTCATTATGCCTCTTCCTCTCTGACTGCATTGATTTTGCATAAATGAATAAAGAATTAGTGTAATAGACCAATAATTACTTAAAATGTGTGTTGCAATGTGGACAACCCTAAATGAAGGCCCAAGTATGTCAGTTATATGTATTTAATCAAAATCAAAATCAAATCACATTTTGATTGTCACGTGTCGAATACAACAGGTGTAGACCTTACCGTGAAATGCTTACTTACAAGCCCTTAACCAACAATGCAATTTTAAGAAAAATAAGAGTTAAGAAAATGTATTCGTCACATACACAGTTTGCAGCAGGTATAAAAGGTGCAGCGAAATGCTTATGTGCTCGCTCCCTCAACACTTTTTTTTTTTTAAATTTTTTAGTCATTTAGCAGACGCTCTTATCCAGAGCGACTTTACAGTTAGTGAGTACATACATTATTTTATTTTTCATACTGGCCCCCCGTGGGAATTGAACCCACAACCCTGGCGTTGCAAACGCCATGCTCTACCAACTGAGCTACATCCCTGCCGGCCATTTCCCTCCCCTACCCTGGACGACACTGGGCCAATTGTGCGCCTCCCCATGGGCACATGAATCAATAATAACACTGAAAGAGGAGTCAAAAATAACAAGTAGTAGAAGTAATAGAAGAGGTAGTATGCATAGTAATAATGGACTGGATTTACACGTATAAAGTGAGTAGTGGAATCAATAGTATATATTAGAACAGCAGCGTTGACTGTGTGTGTGTGTGTGTGTGTGTGTGTGTGTGTGTGTGTGTGTGTGTGTGTGTATGTATGTGTGTGCATGTGTGTATGTGTGTGTGAGCTCTGAGTGCGTGTGCGCTGATGTTTGTGTGTTTATGTGTGTTTGTGTGTGTGTGTGTGTGTGTGTGTTTGTGTGTGTGTGAGTGTGTGTGTGTGTGTGAGTGTGTGTGTGTGTGTATGTGTGTGTGAGCTCTGAGTGCGTGTGTGCTGATGTTTGTGTGTTTATGTGTGTTTGTGTGTGTGTGTGTGTGTGTGTGTGTGTGTGTGTGTGTGTGTGTTTGTGTGTGTGTGAGTGTGTGGGTGTGTGTTTGTGTGTAAGTTTGTGTATAAGGGTTGGATGTGTGGGTAGTCAGTGCAAACTATTTCTAAGATACATATAGTCTCTCCAGTGCAAATAGTCTCTAAGCTGCAGGTCTGTGCAGGGAGACAGCTAAGTTGAGCTTTTCAGCAGTCTGATGGCCTGGTAGTAGAAGCTGTCTCAGATCCTGTTGGGGTCGAGACCCTTTCCCAGATGGTAACAGAGTGAACAGTCTGTGGCTCGGGTGACTGGAGTCCTTGACGATCTTTCTGACATTCCTCAGACACAGCCTGGTGTAGATGTCCTGGAGGGCAGGGAGCTCTCCCCAAGTTACGTATTGGGCCGGACGTACCATTTTCTGTGGGGCCTTCCGGTTGAGGGCGGTGCAGTTGCTGTTCCAGACAGTGATGCAGCCAGTCAAGATGCTCTCGATTGTGCAGCTGTAGAACTTATTTAGGATTCGATGGCCCATGCCAAATTTCTTCAGGCGCCTGGGGTTGAAGAGGCGCTGCTGCACCTTTTTCAACACGGTGGTGGTGTGATTGGACCATGTCAGGTTCTCTGTGATTTGCACACCGAGGAACTTTAAGGTATTGACCCTCTCCCTGCAGCCCTGTCGATGACAATAGGGGCATGCTCCTCCCCCTGTTTCCTGTGGTCCACCATCAGCTCCTTTGTTTTTGCTAACGTTGAGGGAGAGGCTGTTTCTAACCTCCTCCCTGTATTCTGTCTCGTCGCTCGTTGACGATCAGGCTCACCACTGTCGTGGTTGTCAGCAAACTTAATGATGTTGTTGCAAACTTAATGTGTGGCCACACAGTCGTGGGTGTACATTGAGTATACCCTGTACTGTTAAATTTTTTCTAATCACCAATTGAATAATGTATATTTTATTTGTCAACCAGCCACTGAACTAATGGCTACAAAATGATTAGGTAACATATTTCATTTACAACTGGTAAGGTTGAAGGTTGGAGCATAATTTTAAGATCATGATGGTCAGGGACAGAAGAGATTGTAATCACCAATGTTCCTTTTTAGGGATAATTTGTGTTTAACTAAATCTTTGTGTTAACTTGCTGGGACAACTCAACAAATGACAGAGCACACCTTTCATCTTAGCATAAGCATTGCTATACACTGAGTGTTCAAAACATTAGAAACACATGCTCTTTTCATGACATACACTGACCAGGTGAATCCAGGTGAAAGCTATGATCCCTTATTTATGTAACCTAAAACCACTTCAATCAGTGTAGATGAAGGGGAGTTAAAGAAGGTTTTTTAAGCCTTGAGACAATTGAGACATGGATTGTGTATGTGTGTCATGCACAGTGATGTACTACTTAAGTCATTGTTTAGGGCATTTGTACTTTACTTAACTATTTATATTTTTGACAACTTTATTCCTACATTCCTAAAGAAAATGATGTACTTTTTACTCCCTGACACCCAAAAGTACTCGTTACATTTTGAATGCTTAGCAGGACAGGAAAATGGTCTAATTCACACACTTATCAAGAGAACATCCCTGGTCATCCCTACTGCCTCTGATCTGGCGGACTCACTAAACACACGCTTCGTTTGCAAGTTATTTCTGAGGGTTGGAGCGTGCCCCTGGCTATCCATACATTAAAAAAATAAAATGGTGCCTCTGGTTTGCTTAATATAAGAATTTTTAATGATTTATACTTTTACTAAGTATATTTTAGCAATTACACTTACTTTTGATACATAAGTATATTTAAAACCAAATACTTTTAGACTTTTACTCAAGTAGGATTAAGGTATCTTTACTATTACTCAAGTATGACATTTGGGTCTTTTTCCACCGCTGGCCATTCAGAGGGTGGATGGTCAAGACAAAATATTTAAATGCCTTTGAACAGGGTATGGTAGTAGGTGCCATGCGCACCGGTTTGAGTGTGTCAAGATCTGCAATGCTGCTGGGTTTTTCATGCTCAACAGTTTCCTGTGTGTATCAAGAATGGTCCACCACCCAAAGGACATCCAGCCAACTTGACACAACTGTGGGAAGCATTGGAGTCAACATGCGCCAGTATCCCTGTGGAACGCTTTTGACACCTCGTAGAGTCCATGCCCCGACAAATTCAGGCTGTTTTGAGGGCAAAAGGGGGTGCAACTCAATAGTAGGAAGGTGTTCCTAATGTTTTGTACACTCAGTGTACAACAGACTATTACAGGTGGCTATATAAACTATAAACCAATCCGCTACCAGCTTTGGATCTCTTGGACTTGTATTATTATTATTATTATTATTATTATTATTATTATTATTATTATTATTATCCCAGTATGACCAATTTTCCTAAAACAAATATATACATTGTTACATTGTTGTTTCAATGATGAGTCAGTCTAAGTAAATCATTAGATCTGATGGCAAAAATGACAAAATCCCATGGTTTTTAAGCGATCCACGCAATAGAGTGTTCCATTGTTTGTTAGATACAGTCATTTTCAATGAGCATGTAAACATTCCAACTTGTCTCAACATTCCTTTATCAGCCTGCGAACATTCTATTGCATAGACTCCCATACAACAATATATATAAAGGTGTGAAAAACATAGAAAGCGGGGCCTGTGGGGAACAATTTAATGCCAAAGTGGACAAACTTTTGGTCTGGCCCATTGACTACTATCTATAGATATATGGGCCTAAAAAGGGCACACACCATGTCCTATTGTAATATCTAGGTGAAAAAATTGGATACACTGGTCCCATACTCTCTCTAATCTATAAACTAAGGTTTTAGGCTTTTAATAGAAGTCTGTGGTTTTAGGAGATCAATAATCGTGTAGGAAAGGAGACGAGGAGAGGAAGGAAGTAATTTAAAGAATGTTGAAACACGCCCCTGAGCATCACGGAACTGCATGCAAGTAATGTCATATGACTTGTTCGGAACGAGAAATAAAATGTTGCTAATCCGTGGATAAAAGTGGACCTAAACAGTGAATGAAATCCAAAGCAAACACGGTAATATTGACCCTCTGTATTTTACATATTCTTGTTTTTATCATTAATCATCGGTTTGCAGGTAATAACTTTGTGAGAGAAAAACCGTATGGTCGTTAGCTAACGTTACATCGTAAGTATTCGTCACGAGTGGTGACTAGCTAGGATGGCTAACGTTAGCTAGTCAGACAGAGACATGCGATAAACTATTAGCCGATTTAAATCAAACGGTTCTCATCAAATCTCCCTGGCCAGTAGATAATATCGTCAATAGGCGCTAAAGGCAGTTAGCGTCTATGAATGGGGCAATGAGAATGTTGATGTGTCAGCTAGTTTACTGTTAAACAAACACACGCTGAAGGATGGCTAATCAGTTTCAGAATAATATTACTTCCTTCCTTTTACAGGAGGATCCTAATACCAGCCTACTAGCTACATACTAGCCTTCTTCTTGTTTCCACATAAATGGAGGAGATAAGAATATCTCCTGATTACAACTGGTTCAGAAGCACAGTGCCACTGAAGAAAGTAAGCAAAAACACCATATCGCATTCCACAATAGCCTAGCTAGCTTTTTCACTACAGTTGATTCAGTTGCTGGCCATCGTCATAGCCAGTATGAACGTAAAACAGTCATATTTAATTTTACAGTTATACTATATATCTTCCGTTTGTTGACATTGACGATTCCAACACCACAGTCTTCTTAAATATCCCTTTCATTCACGTGATCCCATCTAGAAACACAGTTCATTGTTATAGAATTTGCTCTAATATTACGTGTATGGAATGTTGTGCATTTATGGGTAGTACATTCATGTTTCACCTCTCTGTATCGTTTCTCTAGATTATAGTGGACGACGATGACAGCAAGGTGTGGTCCTTGTATGATGCAGGCCCAAAGAACATCAGGTGTCCCATCATATTTTTTCCCCCTGTGAGTGGGACAGCGGAGGTGTTCTTCCAGCAGGTCTTAGCCCTGACAGGCTGGGGGTACAGAGTCATCTCAGTGAGTCACTGTGAAAGAACACCTTTATGGCTTGTAGTATCTTCAATTCATTAAGATATTCATCATCCACAGTCAAATGACCAAGGTATTTATTTTGGAATATTAGATACACTAGACTGGGTCCACTCTACAGGTTATTTTATGCTTATTTATTCAGTGTAGCGGCAACCAGTGCAAAGTAAACATTTTGTCTGTTAGGCCATTGTCAGAGTTTGGAATTGAAATTAAAATGTACAGTTGAAGTCGGAAGTTTACGTACACCTTAGCCAAATACATTTAAACTCAGTTTTTCACAATTCCTGACATTTAATCCTAGTAAAATGTCCCTGTCTTAGGTCAGTTAGGATCACCACTTTATTTTAAGGATGTGAAATGTCAGAATAATAGTAGAGAGAATTATTTATTTCAGCTTTCATTTCTTTCATCACATTCCCAGTGGGTCAGAAGTTTACATACACTCAATTAGTATTTGGTAGCATTGCCTTTAAATTGTTTAACTTGGTTCAAACGTTTCGGGTAGCCTTCCACAAGCTTCCCACACTACATTTTGTCCCATTCCTCCTGACAGAGCTGGTGTAACTGGAGTCAGGTTTGTAGGCCTCTGTGCTCGCCACGCTTTTTTCAGTTCTGCCCACACATTTTCTATAGGATTGAGGTCAGGGCTTTGTGATGGCCACTCCAATACCTTGACTTTGTTGTCCTTAAGCCATTTTGCCACAACTTTGGAAGTATGCTTGGGGTCATTGTCCATTTGGAAGACCCATTTGCGACCAAGCTTTAACTTCCTGACTGATGTCTTGAGATGTTGCTTCAATAAATCCACATAATTTTCCTTCCTCATGGTGCCATCTATTTTGTGAAGTGCACCAGTCCCTCCTGCAGCAAAGCACCCCCACAGCATGATGCTGCCACCCCTGTGCTTCACGGTTGGGATGGTGTTCTTCGGCTTGCAAGCAACCCCCTTTTTCCTCCAAACATAACAATGGTCATTATGGCCAAAAAGTTATATTTTTGTTTAATCAGACCAGAGGACATTTCTCCAAAAAGTACGATATTTGTCCCCATGTGCAGTTGCAAACCGTAGTCTGGCTTTTTTATGGCGGTTTTGGAGCAGTGGCTTCTTCCTTGCTGAGCGGCCTTTCAGGTTATGTCGATATAGGACTTGTTTTACAGTGAATATATATATATACAGTGGGGAAAAAAAGTATTTAGTCAGCCACCAATTGTGCAAGTTCTCCCTCTTAAAAAGATGAGAGAGAGGCCTGTAATTTTCATCATAGGTACACGTCAACTATGACAGACAAATTGAGGAAAAAAAAATCCAGAAAATCACATTGTAGGATTTTTTATGAATTTATTTGCAAATTATGGTGGAAAATAAGTATTTGGTCACCTACAAACAAGCAAGGTTTCTGGCTCTCACAGACCTGTAACTTCTTCTTTAAGAGGCTCCTCTGTCCTCCACTCGTTACCTGTATTAATGGCACCTTTTTGAACTTGTTATCAGTATAAAAGACACCTGTCCACAACCTCAAACAGTCACACTCCAAACTCCACTATGGCCAAGACCAAAGAGCTGTCAAAGGACACCAGAAACAAAATTGTAGACCTGCACCAGGCTGGGAAGACTGAATCTGCAATAGGTAAGCAGCTTGGTTTGAAGAAATCAACTGTGGGAGCAATTATTAGGAAATGGAAGACATACAAGACCACTGATAATCTCCCTCGATCTGGGGCTCCACGCAAGATCTCACCCCGTGGGGTCAAAATGATCACAAGAACGGTGAGCAAAAATCCCAGAACCATACGGGGGACCTAGTGAATGACCTGCAGAGAGCTGGGACCAAAGTAACAAAGCCTACCATCAGTAACACACTACGCCGCCAGGGACTCAAATCCTGCAGTGCCAGACGTGTCCCCTGCTTAAGCCAGTACATGTCCAGACCCGTCTGAAGTTTGCTAGAGTGCATTTGGATGATCCAGAAGAGGATTGGGAGAATGTCATATGGTCAGATGAAACCAAAATAGAACTTTTTTGGTAAAAACTCAACTCGTCGTGTTTGGAGGACAAAGAATGCTGAGTTGCATCCAAATAACACCATACCTACTGTGAAGCATGGGGGTGGAAACATCATGCTTTGGGGCTGTTTTTCTGCAAAGGGACCAGGACGACTGATCCGTGTAAAGGAAAGAATGAATGGGGCCATGTATCTTGAGATTTTGAGTGAAAACCTCCTTCCATCAGCAAGGGCATTGAAGATGAAACGTGGCTGGGTCTTTCAGCATGACAATGATCCCAAACACACCGCCCGGGCAACGAAGGAGTGGCTTCGTAAGAAGCATTTCAAGGTCCTGGAGTGGCCTAGCCAGTCTCCAGATCTCAACCCCATAGAAAATCTTTGGAGGGAGTTGAAAGTCCGTGTTGCCCAGCGACAGCCCCAAAACATCACTGCTCTAGAGGAGATCTGCATGGAGGAATGGACCAAAATACCAGCAACAGTGTTTGAAAACCTTGTGAAGACTTACAGAAAACGTTTGACCTGTGTCATTGCCAACAAAGGGTATATAACAAAGTATTGAGAAACTGTTGTTATTGACCAAATACTTATTTTCCACCATAATTTGCAAATAAATTCATAAAAAATCCTACAATGTGATTTTCTGGATTTTTTTTCCTCATTTTGTCTGTCATAGTTGACGTGTACCTATGATGAAAATTACAGGCCTCTCTTATCTTTTTAAGTGGGAGAACTTGCACAATTGGTGGCTGACTAAATACTTTTTTCCCCCACTGTATATTACACTTTTGTACCTGTTTCCTCCAGCATCTTCACAATGTCCTTTGCTGTTGTTCTGGGATTGATTTGCACTTTTCGCACCAAAGTACGTTCATCTCTAGGAGACAGAACGCGTCTCCTTCCTGAGCGGTATGACGGCTGCGTGGTCCCATGGTGTTTATACTTGCGTACTATTTGTATTTGTACAGATGAACATGGTACCTTCAGGCGTTTGGAAATTGCTCCCAAGGATGAACCAGACTTGTGGAGGTCTACAATTCTTGGCTGATTTCTTTAGATTTTCCCATGATGACAAGCAAATATGCACTGAGTTTGAAGGTAGGCCTTGAAATACATCCACAGGGACACCTCCAATTGACTCAAATGATGTCAATTAGCCTATCAGAAGCTTCTAAAGCCATGACATCATTTTCTGAATTTTCCAAGCAGTTTAAAGATACAGTCAATTTAGTGTATGTAAACTTCTGACCCACTGGAATTGTGATACAGTGAATTATAAATGAAATAATCTGTCTGTAAACAATTGTTGGAAAAATTACTTGTGTCATGCACAAAGTAGATGGCCTAACCGACTTGCCAAAACTATAGTTTGTTAACAAGAAATTTGTGGAGTGGTTGAAAAACGAGTTTTAATGACTCCAACCTAAGTGTATGTAAACTTCCAACTTCAACTGTATTTAAAGAACTTTGGCAAAACTGTATTGGGACTGTGTGGTGAGAATTTAGAATTGAACAGTAATGGATGAAAGACCACATCTAAGGAATGCTGGTATTTTGATCTTTGACCTACACAGTTAATAGAACTAATATAACAGTAAGACGTCAGACCTGAGGAGTGTAATTAAGTCTTAATGCTTTTATAAGCATCTTTATGAAGATGGTATATAGTTTTAATTAGGCTATAGGTTCTTAAAAAAGGTGTTTTTAGATTTGTATTGAACATATAGTGAGCGAGAATGCCAATGAGGAAAGATAGAGGTAGGTTGTGTCTAAGGGCTATAGGCTGGATTCCATCCCATGCCGAAACTAAAGACCTGTGCTGGAGGCTTTACCTCTAGACCAGCCAGGGTACAATACAAGTCTATTCTTATGTAGGAATGTAAGTCTTCAACTAGGCTATATTCCAAGTGATTTTTGTTTTACCCAGGCACCATTGAATGTCATGACATTAACATCATACTGAGTGGCATTGAATTGATTCTGGTTCCTTCTATGTAGCTGCTAGGTTTATCTAGTGCTTTTGAAGCTGTTAGAGATTTGGTTCCGTTTTGTCTTAGGACTGTATGCAAAAACAAGGCTAGAACACATCTGAAGAGGAAGAAGTTTACCCAACACAGGATCATTTTGATCTGGATTAAATGTTTTAAAAAACTAGCCCCAGGGGTTCCTAGACTCTATATTCTACAAGTGAAGGTTTATGAAAATGACACTTTGTTTTCTCTCTTAGCTGCAGTATCCTGTGTACTGGGATCTCTTGGAGTTCTGTGATGGATTCCGGAAGCTTCTCGATCACTTGCAACTGGATAAGGTCTGTCATTCCCACTTTCCCACTTCCCTGCGCTTACATTGCTTTCTTTCCATGTCAAACTAATACATGTCTCTCTATGTAGCAAATGTTCAATATTGTCATGATCTTTGAGACATAAGGGACTCTTACATGCTAATGACATGCCTAACAATGCATTATAAGTGCATCATAATCCATTAAGGCTTTAAGTAAAGTGTTAGGCATGTTAGGCATACTAGCTGTTTGGGGTTTTAGGCTGGGTTTCTGTACAGCACTTCGAGATATTAGCTGATGTAAGAAGGGCTATATAAAATAAAATTGATTGATTGATTGATTGATTAGACTATTTCTATTGTTATAGGTCCATCTATTTGGTGCTTCTCTGGGGGGGTTCCTGGCCCAGAAGTTTGCCGAGCACACACACAAGTCTCCCAGAGTCCACTCTCTGATCCTGTGCAACTCCTTCAGTGACACCTCCATCTTCAACCAGACATTGACAGCCAACAGGTACAGTCCTGGGTTGAATTCATTAAGACACACCGCCAGGTTGTCCCGCCCCTGTTTGTCTGTTTTGTTCCGTTTGGTGCCTAATGAGTAAGACCCTGTTTTACCATTACCGTGCTGTGGAGGAAGAACAGGGTCCTGTTCAGTGGACAAACGTTGTGGAGTGGTGCAGATAGAAATGTCATGAATAGAGCTGACACGATTCCTTTCTCTACATGTCAGAAAGGCATGTTAGTTCTTCATAATATATTTATTTCGGAACGCTCCACAATGTTGTACCCTGCTGAATGTGACCCAGGTGTTTGTCAAAATGCAAAACAGCCTTTTTTATGGTCTGTCATTACAAATGTAAAATGTGTAACGTGTAGGCCTCCGTAGTTCATGAAAGTTACATGTTTGCCAGTCTAGCCTTACCATTTAGCTTTGAGACACAGAAACCCTGTATATTCTCTACCTGTAGTTTCCTGTTCTGAGTCATTTAAACAGGGACGCCATGTTTCTTCTTGCCTTCCAGTTTTTGGATGTTGCCCGCCTTCATGTTGAAGAAGATTGTCCTGGGGAACTTCGCTAAAGGACCTGTCGACCCCAAGATGGCCGACGCAATCGACTTCATGGTCGACAGAGTAAGTTCCAGACCTCCATTAAAGGGGCAATCTGCAAGTTAATGACAAAGGATACCCCGCCCCTGTTTTGGTAAACAGCTGAGCGATGGTCTAGAGAAATATAACCACTCTCAAATTCACAGCAGAGATGCATATTTTGGGTTCTGATGAGGTATGACAGTTAGAAATGCCTCATGAGCTTAGTTTAAGTTATATTCTTCAGGAATCAATGGGCGTAATATCATTAATTAAAAAGTTTAAAAAATGGATTTACCGATCATAAATTGCCCCTTTAAATACAGTACCTCTCCATCACCCCAACTAGACGTTTGTACTTCAGAATCACATATGAGCAGGGTCGTGTTCATTAAGGCATGTTATAAAAAGCGTTGCAGCAGGAAGCGAAAATAAGTGTGCCTAATGAACACAGCCCTGATCAGCTGATGACTGGAATCCTCGGGTGTACATGTGAGTCAGTAGGGATATCTGATAGCTGGCTGATTCTGAGAAAACGTAAAGGGAGGAATTGTGTGTTCACATGCCAGGTGCAGGAAAAGGGTTATCTCATCTAATTTCTCTCTGAATTGGCTAACACAGCTGTGTCTGTCTCTCTCTCTCTCTCTCTCTCTCTCTCTCTCTCTCTCTCTCTCTCTCTCACCACCCCTTTCTCTCTCGCTCTCTCCCTCTCTCACCACCCCTTTCTCTCTCGCTCTCTCCCTCTCTCTCACCATCCCTCTCTCTCATCACCCCTCTCTCTCACCACCGCTTCCTCTTTTGCTCTCTCTCTCTCCACCTCTTTTGTCTCTCTCTGTCTCTCTCTGTCTCTCTCTGTCTGTCTCGGTCTCGCTCCCCCTCCTAGCTGGAGAGCCTGAACCAGGGTGAGCTAGCCTCCAGACTAACACTCAACTGTCAGAACTCCTACGTGGAGCCTCACAAGATAAAGGACCTGGCTGTCACCATTATAGATGTAGGAGGAACTGCTCTTTATTTTCATTTCATTTTCATTCTTGCAAATATTGTTGTTGTTTACTGTACATCTCACTTTACATATCAGTAAGGATTGGCTGTTTTGTGGGTTGTGGGTGGGTCATTGGATCTGTAACCTGGAGATTGTTCTGTGCTTATGCATGTGTGTGTGTGTGTGTGTGTGTGTTTGCGACTGTGTGTGTGTGTGCGCGCACGTTTCATTTGGTTTAAAGGTGTTCGACCAGAGTGCCTTGTCACACGAGGCGAAAGAGGAAATGTATAAGCTGTATCCAAATGCCAGACGGGCTCACCTCAAAACTGGTGGAAACTTCCCCTACCTGTGTAGGAGTGCTGAGGTCAACCTATATATACAGGTGAGCACATTTAGTTGGTAGAAGTCGCCCGTAAAGACCTATCCAGGATCAGAGTTTTTGTATGTTCAATGGTTTGGATTAGGGGTTGGGTCATCTGATTCTAGAACTGTGGTTAGGGCCTTCTTCTACCTTGAGTGAGTACATCAGGTCTAAATGCTTATAGTGAGATAGTACAACAGAGGACTGATGGGGTTAGTCTCGTTTCAAGTATCATTTCTATTTCCAGTTATTTTTAGGTGGACATTTTTCATTAGTCATACTAACTGTACCATTTAAACCACGAGACTGAAATGATAAATATGACACTATATTTAATGTCAGGGGATATATATTTAATGTGATTTTCCCCTTACATTGTATTAGGAACAGAAATTAATAAGAAAGTGAAGTGATGTCAGTGCTCAAAACCTATTTTGTAGCACAGATGCGGCTGGTTGGGTTAGCTTGTAGAGGAAGCTGTGGTATTACCCTCACCACTCTTGTTCTCCATGAGCGCTTTAGTACGTTTATCTTGGATATCTCAGGCTCAGCTGATGATGATGGTGTCAAACTGTTCTACTCTCATACCGTTTGTTGATCACGAAGCTCTCATATGGGCAGCAATAGGAGACAGTGCAGAGAAGCAGGGGAAATGTTATAGTGGAATTTTGGCGTAGGCGAGACGTTTTAATAATGCAACCTATGGATTACGTTATAAAGTTAGGAATTTTCATGCGAAACAGGAGTTGGGTTTCAGTGGGATTGGGATGATTAGGAAAATAGCCTATGCTCTATATAAGGCTACTACGTGAGTCAATAGATCAATAATACACTTGATTTACAATACATTATTGCGTACTAAATGTTTCTGATCAGTGATAAATGAGCAAATTAATGAATGACCTACCACTTCCACTTGTCCAGCCAAATATACAGATAGAGATTCAGTGAAGCAAAATTACATTGATTGATTATCAGTCACAGGCTTTTGGTGGAGAGTAGGACAGGCTGAAGAGCTAAATCCAGTTGTATAACATGCTAGCAATATTTTTCTGATCAGCTAATTATATGAACAAACTAGAATAAAGCTGACCAGTAGCGCTAACATTTCCCCAGCCTAATTGTTACCAAATATCCAAACGGAGATTCAGTAAAAACAAATACGACATTGATTGATTTATATAGATGAGTCCCCCACGCTTGTCTCAAAACGGTGCTGAAATGTATAATCTAGGTGACCACACACGACTATTGCTTTAAATTAGTATAACAGTTGGATATAACTTTGGGAGTTTCAGTATGAGCAAGAATGTGTTACATACAGGCAACTTTATTCTAGTGTTTTCATCATTCAGTAGATCATAACTAAGGTGAGTTTTCCTCTCTTTGCGCTTTTTCTAGGCCCAATGGCTGTTTCCTCATCTCCTCACTCCGCTGCCGCCCGCCTCCACCGTGTTGTTCTCAACACCAGTTTAAATCAATATAGCCTACTGTTTTGTAGAAATCAGGCTTTTTTCTTTCTTCGAGTTTGGGCTCATTTAATTTCTGTGATGTCAAACCAGGCCTGGGCTCGGGCTTCAGCTCAACGGGCTTCGGGTCCCGGGATCCCAGTTACTGGTGTTAATCCCTAGTGTCAAGTGTTTGTTTGACTATGTTTAGTGGTGCTTTTCAAGATTGTTGTCTATCTGGTGTTTGGGGATGCAGCCAAAATTTCAGCTAGTACTTGGTATTAACTAACTACAGTAGTAACTATACTTACCTCAAAGAAGTCGGCACAATTGGTAACTATCTATCTCAAGCTTACATTCTGTAAGGATGGTCGTATGAGTCTTCCTGCAAGTAACTTCATATGGACTATTTCTGATAATGTTCTCTCTGTCTCGATCCCTCTCCTCAGATTCACTTGCGGCAGTTCCACGGGGACGCGGTACGCCGCCATCAACTCGGACATGGTGAGCGCCGAGGAGCTGGAGGTGCAGAAGAGCACCTGGTGAATAGCACCGACGACCAATGACGAGACTACATTACCCAGTAGCCTCTCCTCTCTCCCAGCTCTGACCAACAGGCCATAACCATAGAATCGGATTGGCTGATTCTGTGGGGCAGAACTATGGGAACTACGTTTCCCTGACCAGCAAAACAGCCGAGAAAATCTCAACCATAGAAATATAATGACTAGATTCTATTTCTGTAGTTCTATAATCTCAAGCACCATCACCCAGTCGCCCCGATTGGTCACGCACGGATCTATGGAACCACTCCTTAAACAAGGTCATCTCTTCACCTGATCTCCGATCTTGTTTTTTTCTACGATATTGAATACAATCAATCCACAAGTTGAACTGATACTATTTTTACTTTACAGTAAAAAAAATATATATTTTAATTATCACTGTAAATAGAGCGTAATTGGCTACATTGCTTTGAGAGAAGAAACGCCGTACGATGCCATGTTATGAACCTTTTGCCTTATGTGATATAAATATCATGCATTTAATTGATGTTGCACTTTTGAATTCCATGTTTTTCCTTCTATGTTTATGGTTAACTCTGCCAACTGTGGCGATACTTGGTAAGCTAGAAAACCCATGCACTGATTACAGATATACAGCTGAGGATGTTAGTAGGAAGAAATTAAATGATGTATAATGTTATATATTTCATTTGTAATTTAATAAAGCCTTCTTGAAAACATGCCCTGCCATGTGCTGTTTTAGTGTTATTTCAACCAACTTTGTATTCATTTATATAGGTTGTCATAAAGGAGTTATAAGCTGTTATGAATGCCTTCATCATATTTGTGATATAATTATATAAAGCACAATAAATGCATTATGCACAAGATGTCATGTTCATAGAACATTTTCCATAATGCTGGGGGTTGGTCTAGTGGTGGTGCTGCTGCCTCCTGGACCACATACTGTATGATGCTGGAGGCAGCAGTTTGAACACCTGTTCCATCACTCACTCTTCACTATATCCCTGGCATCTGTCTCATCTGTTTTAATACATGTCAATAAATCTTCAAAAGACCCTTAAAATATATTTTTTCCAAAGAACATTTCACTTAAATGTTTCTATATAGACAGTCAATTAACAAATATATACCTCATCACAGTTGTTGATCATCAATTGTTTCATTGTACAAGCCAACCAGTGATCAACTACATAACAGTCCATTCCAGTGCATTATCCATCAATACAAGAAAATAGAAAACAGTTGAGCATTTGTTAAAAACTTATCTTTACACTATGTGTTGCATTTCATGGTAAAAATGTACCATGTGGTAGAACCACCACCTATTTGAGTTATTGAGCTGCATTGTCATGAAGAGTTGTAATTTAGTAGACTGAGTTGGCATTACAGTCCGGTACAGAAGTGAGTAATGTGGAATACTTCCTAATACAGCCGAAAGCAGTATAAAACAGTATATCACTAGTAAAACATTAAAAAACCATTCTATTAATATGGCAGATGTAGTGTTTTACTTCTCAGGGATGAAAACATTATATGGCAGACGTAGAATCTTTTTTTTTATTTTCAGGCATGAAAAATATAATTGTTAATTTATTATTTTATGTGCCATAGTAAAGAATGCCCTCTTTGCCTTTTCGGCTAAACAACAAGTGGTCTTAAATGCATGGTGCCTCCATAGGTAGCCCTTGCCTTGAATATGGAAGTATGATGGCTCAGTACATTTTAGCAGACGCTCTTATCCAGAGCGACTTACAGTTAAGTGAGTGCATACATTTACAGTGCATGCAATCCAATACACCACCCCCATTTCATTCAGTTGAACTTTAGCTATGCTACTTTAGCTATGCTAACAGATATCCTGTTTTTAGATTTTTTTATTTACACTGACAGCTACAGTTCTCTGTATGACAGACAAACAGTGGATCCTTGACTGATCCAGGGTTCGAATTACAGGTTGCTGGGCACTCTCATAACATATTAGATATATTTACATGGGCGCTCCATAAGCATTAAATAATTTTTATACTGAACGAAAATATGAATGCAACATGGAACAACTTCAAAGATTTTACTGAATTACAGTTCATATAAGGAAATCAGTCAATTGAAATGAATTCATTAGGTCCTAATCTATGGATTTCACATGACTGGGAATACAGATATGCATCTGTTGGTCACAGATACCTTGGATCAGAAAACCAGTCAGTATCTGGTTTGACCACCATTTGCCTCATGCAGCGAGACAAATCTCCTGCGCATAGAGTTGATAAGGCTGTGGAATGTTGTCCCACTCCTCTTCAATGGATGTGCGAAATTGCTGGATATTGGCGGGAACTGGAACACACTGTCATACACGTCGATCCAGAGCATCTCAAACATGCTCAATGGGTGACATGTCTGGGGAGTATGCAGGCCATGGAAGAACTGGGACATTTTCAGCTTCCACACATTGTGTACAGATCCTTGCGACATGGGGCTGTGCATTATCATGCTGAAACATGAGGTGATGGTGGCGGATGAATGGCATGACAATGGGCCTCAGGATCTCGTCACGGTATCTCTGTGCATTCAAATTGCCATCGATAAAATGCAATTGTGTTCGTAGTCTGTAGCTTATGCCTGTCCATACCGTAACCCCACCGCCACCATGGGGCACACTGTTCACAACGTTGACAACAGCAAACCGCTCGCCCACACAACGCCATACATGTCGTCTGTGGTTGTGAGGCTGGTTGGATGTACTGCCAAATTTTCTAAAACGATGTTGGAGGCGGCTTATGGACATTCCTGCAGTCAGCATGCCAATTGCACGCTCCCTCAAAACTTGAGACATCTGTGGCATTGTGTTGTGACAAATCTGCACATTTTAGAGTGGCCTTTTAGTGTACCCAGCACAAGATGCACCTGTGTAATGATCATGCTGTTTAATCAGCTTATTGATATGCCACGCCTGTCAGGTGGATGGATTATCTTGGCAAAGGAGAATTGCTCACTAACAGGGATGTAAACAATTTTGTGCACAACATTAGAGATAAATAAGGTTTTTGTGCTTATGCAAAATTTCGGGGGATCTTTTTATTTCAGCTCATGAAACATGGGACCAACCCTTTACATGTTGCCTTTACATGTTTGTTCAGTGTATTAACTTTGTTGCAGCCACTATTTTTAGTTTTGAACCCTGGAATGCCATTTATTCCTGCAGTGTGTTTCAGGATGGACTTGTTCACATGGCGGTGCATTTCTTGGGAGAGCTTGTGTCTGCATTTGCCTTCTGTCTGATGCTTTCTGTTGAAAAAGAAAAAGGAAACTTCTCTGTTCATTTAAGTTGAACTACGGGCTACGGACCATTACTGGTAGAGATGATAAAAGATGGTCAAACCAGCTTTTACTGTGAATGTGATGTACTTATGTAATTAATAACCACAATACCAGTGGTGGAAAAAGTACTAAATTGTCATACTTGAGTAAAAGTTAAAGTAAATTCTATCCATAAAATTCCTTATATTAAGCAAACCAGACGGTACAATTTTCTTGTTTTTACGGACAGCCAGGGGCACACTCCAAAACTTAGACATAATTTACAAACGCAGAAAAGAAGCAGTACAGATGAAAATGCATTATATTGGTACGTGAATTGGAATATATTGCTGTCCTGCCTGAGCAGTAGAAATGTGACTAGTACTTTTAGGTGACAGGGCAAATGTATGGGAGTAAAAAGTACATATTTTCTTTAGGACTATATTGGAGTAAAAGTAAAAGTTGTCAACAATATAAATAATAAAGTAAAGTACAAATACCCTTTCAAAATACAGAAATACAGCCAGTATGCTGCATTTGCATCATATGATGCAAATGCATCTTACCTTCTGTATTTTGAAAGTTATATATCTTGAAAACTTGATTGCTGACATGCAATACATTTTAGGACTATATCGACAATGGACTAATGAAACACATACCAAAAGATACAGTAGTTTAAGTAGTACTTCAAAGTATTTTTACTTAGTTACTTTACACCACTGCACAATATGCTCATTAAGCTTTTGCACAACTACCTCCCCAAGGCTAGACAGCAGTGTGGTCTAGAGGGAAGCTGGAGAGTGTTCAGTAGGCATGAAATGAGAGACAATGATTGGCCAGTACAGTCCAATAAGAATATCCATTGTTGTTTTAGATTTTTTTTTAATGCTTTTCGCCCATTGTTTCTACTAAAGATAGCCCCTGGTGCTCGGGTTCGAAATCCCTGATGGGTGTTGACTCGTCTCCCTTTCCATTGACTCACCAGCTAGGTCGGTCCTGGAGATCCCCGCCAGTCCCTCATACAGGCCTTTGATTGGGTTCTCCCCTGCGATGACTACTCCATGCAGCCAGATCAGCAACATACGGTGCCCATGCTCCTTGAAGCTCTTTGTACCTAACATACAGTATGTGAATGTCATAAGAGAGTTATCATATAAAATACGTGGGCTATAATAAGGACAGTTCTGGGATTAAGTGCCTTGCTCAAGGGCACAATGGCAGGAGATGGTACCTGGGATCTGTCAATTAACCCTCTAGGTTGAACCAGCAACCCTCTGGCTATTGGTCAGCCTCTCTAACCTAAAGGCTATCTGCCAACCCAGGTTGCTAACTCCTTACTCCTTAGGCTCTATGTCTTTGGTGTTTGCAGATCTGAAGGAATCATATAAATGTAAGGAAGCCCCCTTAAAATCAGATAGAAAGCTAGATGGAGAAATCACCATTTCATTACACCTATGTGATTGCTTCAGGTCTGCAAACTACTGTAAGTCACTCTGGATAAGAGCGTCTGCTAAATGACTAAAATGTAAATGTACAACGGGCTAGTGGCTGGGGGTTATTTCTAGACCAAGCCGATGCCTCACCTGTCCATTGCTGCTCTATGGCGCGGATGTGTGCATCCGTGAAGCCCCAGTGCTGGGCGAGGGTCTTCCACTCCCCGCGGGACAGGTACTTGGTGGCCAGCCTCCAAATGACAGAGCGCAGGTGCTGGGTCTCAACCTGGTGGTCCTGCTTAAAGCTCAGCTGCTTCCCCTAGCCACGAATCACCATCGCTGATCACGTTGTCCTGGTACACAAAGAAAGGGTTTGTGTTTGAGATTGACTGCATTGCTAAAACACTCATCCCGGAATCGTGATGATCTGGTGCGCTGCGAAGCCCGAAAGCAGTCGATCTCAACAGGCACAATGTAGAGCTGCAGGCACTACCTTGCAGTTCAATGATGGAAATATATTTACATTTGGGTTTAAAAGTTAACCTACCTTTTCCCACTTGTAAAACCGGTCTGCTTTGATAATCATGTCCACTAAGATTACATGGTTTCCTCTGGCTGCCACCTCCAGAGAAGTCTTCCCCTGCTGAGAGTACCAACACACAGCCACAACACTGGATTCAATATGACATACAATACACCACCTGGGTCCTGGGTCCTGTTCATTAGCACTAAATAAAAACAGGGAAACAGTGAAATGAGAGGTACTACCTAAATGTGTCCAATAACAAATGCTTGTTATTGTTTTCTGTTGCAAAATGTTTTTCTCTGATGTGCCCTGATTAACAGGATCCTGGCATAGTCTTCAGATTGGCATAAAAAATGCTTGAGCCCTTTAACACACACTAAGGGGAATAAGGTGAAATGATTTCATTAAACCAGTGAGACACTGGCTGGTCCCATACTACACAAGCTGCAAAGGAATTAGAGCCCATGAGATGTTAACCTAGTCTCAGGGCATTTGCACGCAGGGGGAGGAAGCGTCTGCTGTGCCAGACTGATGCGATTTGAACATAGAAGCTTTCTTAGAAAGTGTGTTTAAGTGTGTTGGGAAGACTGATGTTAAATGTTTGAGATTAGTTATTTTAATACACAACATTGTGTCTAATGCAATTTTACCCTCAAGGAAAATAAAGTTGACCTTATCTAATCTTAATTGCAAGTGTGACTGTAAGTGGAACACTTTATCTGCATTGATACCATTTAGATACCATATCTTCAGTGATTGATACCCTTAATGAGTTATCCAACCACATTGGAAATTAGAAGAAACATTTCAAGAGGTTTTTATCCCAAAACATTTTATAAAAGAAAACGCTTGCAGACCTTATTAACAATCCATTACAACTCCCACACACCGGCGTTCATGTTTGCTCCGCCATGTTTAAATGGATCGCTTCACTTCTAAAGGTAAATAAAAAACTAGATCAAACTTGAAAAAAATGAATGACCCTTTAAAATTAGATGGAGGGGACTGAGCAGGGGTGCGTGCTCAGTCCCCTCCTGTACTCCTGGTTCACTCATGAATGCATGGCCAGGCACGACTCCAACACCATCATTAAGTTTGCCATTGACACAACAGTGGTAGGCCTGATCACCGACAACGACGAGACAGCCTATAGGGAGGAGGTCAGAGACCTGGCCGTGTGGTGCCAGGATAACAACCTCTCCCTCAACGTGATCAAGACAAAGGATATGATTGTGGACTACAGGAAAAAGAAGACGACCCGAGCACACCCCCATTCTCATCAACGGGGCTGTAGTGGAGCAGGTTGAGAGCGTCAAGTTCCTTGGTGTCCACATCACCAACAAACTAACATGGTCCAAGCACACCAAGACAGTCGTGAAGGGGGCACGACAAAACCTATTCCCCCTCAGGAGACTGAAAAGATTTGGCATGGGTCCTCAGATCCTCATTTTAATGAGGGAAATAAGTATTTGACCCCTCTGCAAAAACATGACTTAGTACTTGGTGGCAAAACCCTTGTTGGCAATCACAGAGGTCAGACGTTTCTTGTAGTTGGCCACCAGGTTTGCACACATCTCAGGAGGGATTTTGTTCCACTCCTCTTTGCAGATCTTCTCCAAGTCATTAAGGTTTCGAGGCTGACGTTTGGCAACTCGAACCTTCAGCTCCCTCCACAGATTTTCTATGGGATTAAGGTCTGGAGACTGGCTAGCCACTCCAGGACCTTAATGTGCTTCTTCTTGAGCCACTCCTTTGTTGCCTTGGTCGTGTGTTTTGGGTCATTGTCATGCTGGAATACCCATCCACGACCCATTTTCAATGCCCTGGCTGAGGGAAGGAGGTTCTCACCCAGGATTTGACGGTACATGGCCCCGTCCATCGTCCCTTTGATGCGGTTAAGTTGTCCTGTCCCCTTAGCAGAAAAAACACCCCAAAGCATAATGTTTCCACCTCCATGTTTGACGGTGGGGATGGCGTTCTTGGGGTCATAGGCAGCATTCCTCCTCCTCCAAACACGGCAAGTTGAGTTGATGCCAAAGAGCTCGATTTTGGTCTCATCTGACCACAACACTTTCACCCAGTTCTCCTCTGAATCATTCAGATGTTCATTGGCAAACTTCAGACGGCCCTGTATATGTGCTTTCTTGAGCAGGGGGACCTTGCGGGCGCTGCAGGATTTCAGTCCTTCACGGCGTAGTGTGTTACCAATTGTTTTCTTGGTGACTATGGTCCCAGCTGCCTTGAGATCATTGATAAGATCCTCATGTGTAGTTCTGGGCTGATTCCTCACCGTTCTCATGATCATTGCAACTCCACGAGGTGAGATCTTGCATGGAGCCCCAGGCCGAGGGAGATTGACAGTTATTTTGTGTTTCTTCCATTTGCGAATAATCGCACCAACTGTTGTCACCTTCTCACCAAGCTGCTTGGCGATGGTCTTGTAGCCCATTCCATTCTTGTGTAGGTCTACAATCTTGTCCCTGACATCCTTGGAGAGCTCTTTTGTCTTGGCCATGGTGGAGAGTTTGGAATCTGATTGATTGATTACTTCTGTGGACAGGTGTCTTTTATACAGGTAACAAGCTGAGATTAGGAACACTCCCTTTATGAGTGTGCTCCTAATCTCAACTCGTTACCTGTATAAAAGACACCTGGGAGCCAGAAATCTTTCTGATTGAGAGGGGGTCAAATACTTATTTCCCTCATTAAAAGGCAAATCAATTTATAAAATTTTTGACATGCTTTTTCTGGATTTTTTTGTTGTTATTCTGTCTCTCACTGTTCAAATAAACCTACCATTAAAATTATAGACTGATCATTTCTTTGTCAGTGGGAAAACGTACAAAATCAGCAGGGGATCAAATACTTTTCTCCCTCACTGTATATAGCCTCGCTATTGTTATTTTTACTGCTGCTCTTTAATTATTTGTTACTTTTATTTCGTATTATTTTATATTGTATTTTTGGTGATTATTTTTGGTATTCTTTCTTAAAACTGCATTGTTGGTTAAGGGCTTGTAAGTAAGCTTTTCACTGTAAGGTCTACACCTGTTGTATTCGGCGTATGTGACAAATACAATTTGAAATTTGATTTGAAATCAAATACCTTATCCAGTAGTTTGAGGTTAACCCCAGCTAGGAGGATCATTTCAGCGACATCCTGTCTGCCATGCTCTGCTGTGATGTGCAGGGCTGTCTGGAGCCTCTGTAAGGAGGGAGGGAGAGAGGAAAGGGGGGGAGGGGGAGAAAGAGAGAGGGAGAAAGAAAGAAAGAGAGAACGAGAGAGTGAGACAGAGAAAGAGAGAAAGAAAAATAGAAAATGATCAGTAACAAGCAATTTTATGAAGGCTGACAGGTATGAACATAATTATGTGGTTATAAGGCATAGTGTGCAACACAAAATGTGCAACATAGACAGTCATGTTATACATAAGAGGGGGATGGAGGAAATTGGTTAGGGGGGTTTTGACATCTGTTGTAAATCAAACAGAGGAGATCCAGGGTCATAAATGAATGTGCTTTGTCTCCAGACACTTTCCCCGCTGAAACTTTAACATGCTGAATACTGGAACAATATTCCTAACAGAATACGTGGGGAATGGTCAGAGGCGGTCTATAGAAAACTAATGTCATATTGTTGTTATTTTGTGATGTCATTAAACATATTATAGAGGAAATACTGTAACTTGAAAAGTGTCCATCCAATGTGTTGTGAATTAAATATGAAAAATTATAAAAAGTATTTTTGTTAAGATAGGAATGTGATTTTAGGGGCCATAAGAGATAATTTGTCTCCTATAAACTTTGCACAGTAAGTAGCCATGCCATGAGTGAGGTCAGAGAGAGTGTCAGCCTGACTGAACCGGCCATTTCGACCAGAGTGCATTAAGGTTTGGTAAAGAAATTAACAAGCAGACCAGAAAGACATCGAGCTGCAGCTCACGTCTAAAGTGGTGCGAACTCTGAATTGTAACACGAGGTGGAGAAGAAAACTCTCCTCCCTGATAATCACTGGTACGGCTGATTAGCTGTCCTGAGCAAAGTATCTAGAAAAGCGAATTTAAGTGGGACCATTCTACTACTCTCTTCAAACCATCGTATACTACACTACTCTCATCACCCCACTGGGGGACCATCGACACGGCTGGCTAGCCTATTTTCAAAGAATAATCTTCCAGAGTGAATGGAAGTAGAATCAATTCTGTAGTTCTGTTCAGGACTACATGACAAGTCATTGGAGACGGGACAACTAAGAAGAAGGACATTGTGACCCCCTTGTGGACAATCACAGCCTTACAAGCGTGCTGCGGAAAGGCCCAATCAACCCCCTTTCCAAGAAGGCCTGGTTCCGACAGAAATACACAAAAAACCAAGACATTTACACGTAAATACATTCATGATTTCTTACTCCAAATGGGCGGCGGTTCGTGTGCAAAATATATGATTACTGTGAGAGTCGTTTCTAAATGTACCAAAGTATTATGTCTCTGTCCCTCTCTGCCCCCATCTCTTTGTAACAAGCCATCATATTGTGTCAGTCCGCTAGGGACCTGTTTCCATCGTATTAAGTTTCTAGTCAATAACCTATACCGTGTGTGTGTTTATCCTGTGTTATTATTTAGTTAGCTAGTAAATAAATAATTAAACTAATTTGTGTAGCACTGAATCATAAGTAAGGCTCGGGTTTTTGCAGATGCAAGGAGGATACGACGTTCAGAATGATGATATGATACGGAGGTTATCATTAATAAGTTGACTGTTTATTGATGTGATAGGTAGAGACCTTTTAGAGTTTAATTCGGGAGATGGTAACTCTTTAAACAACTGCTCCCATGGTGCCCCAAATGCTAATGAGTTAATTGTTACATTATAATTTAAATCGGGTAACAATTAAACATAGTTAGTTAATTAGAGATTACAGTCCTCAGATTAATGTTTAAAGTCACGTCACGACACTGTAGTGTTACAAGTGTTACGGCAGTATACTGTAGTGTTACAAGTGTTACGGCAGTATACTGTAGTGTTACAAGTGTTACGGCAGTATACTGTAGTGTTACAAGTGTTATGGCAGTATACTGTAGTGTTACAAGTGTTATGGCAGTATACTGTAGTGTTACAAGTGTTATGGCAGTATACTGTAGTGTTACAAGTGTTATGGCAGTATACTGTAGTGTTACAAGTGTTATGGCAGTATACTGTAGTGTTACAAGTGTTATGGCAGTATACTGTAGTGTTACAAGTGTTATGGCAGTATACTGGAGTGTTACAAGTGTTATGGCAGTATACTGGAGTGTTACAAGTGTTACTGCAGTATACTGGAGTGTTACAAGTGTTATGGCAGTATACTGTAGTGTTACAAGTGTTATGGCAGTTTACTGTAGTGTTACAAGTGTTATGGCAGTATACTGTAGTGTTACAAGTGTTACGGCAGTATACTGTAGTGTTACAAGTGTTATGGCAGTATACTGGAGTGTTACAAGTGTTACGGCAGTATACTGTAGTGTTACAAGTGTTATGGCAGTATACTGTAGTGTTACAAGTGTTATGGCAGTTTACTGTAGTGTTACAAGTGTTATGGCAGTATACTGTAGTGTTACAAGTGTTATGGCAGTATACTGGAGTGTTACAAGTGTTACAGCAGTATACTGGAGTGTTACATCAGTATACTGGAGTGTTACAAGTGTTACGGCAGTATACTGGAGTGTTACAAGTGTTATGGCAGTATACTGGAGTGTTACAAGTGTTACGGCAGTATACTGGAGTGTTACAAGTGTTACAAGTGTTACGGCAGTATACTGGAGTGTTATAAGTGTTACGGCAGTATACTGGAGTGTTACATCAGTATACTGGAGTGTTACAAGTGTTACGGCAGTATACTGGAGTGTTACAAGTGTTATGGCAGTAAAGTGTTACAAGTTTTATGATACAGTAAAGTGTTCAGACCCTATCAGCTGACTACTCAGACTTGCAGACAGTAGTTTCTGCTATCAGCGTACCCTTAAACTAAAGCCAACAGAGGCTGGACCAGGCCCTTATCACTGTACAGGAGCCTACTGTTCTGTGGCCTTTACCTCAGTGCTAATGTAAACAACGTCAAACACAGATCACAGCCAACTCATGATGGGTTATCATGCAACACGATGACTCACAATCGATACAGACACTTTAAGGTACACGATGCACCGTTGGCCTAACAAATCATTGAATGCATTGCATAGAATGTTTACATACAGTAAGGTGATTACGTAACGCCCATAGAGAGTGGAAATATTACTCACATTGTCAGATATGTCCAGGTCACATTCAGCGTCTATTAGCAGCCGTTACTACCTCGGTGTGATTGTTGAGCACGCGATGTGAAGAGGGGATGTGTGTTGCTGTTCAAAACACAAGGTAAAATTAGAAACACATTGATGGTTACCACATACAACAGATGCCACGTAAATAATAATAATAATGTATTACATTTGTAAAGTGCTTTTCATTATGCAAGAATTATCTCAAAGTGCATAAAATAAAAATATAAACTAGGAAATACAGTAAAATATATATATTTTTAAATATAACAAACAAGACATTTAAAAATATATAACAATATCATGAAAACAACAATAGGAATCTAGGAACGAGGCTAGTCCAGCCGATAGAGATGACTCTTAAGGCCTGCTTTAGGAACGAGGCTAGTCCACTTGATAGAGATGAGTCTTAAGGCCTGCTTTAGGAACGAGGCTAGTCCAGCCAATAGAGATGAGTCTTAAGGCCTGCTTTAGGAACGAGGCTAGTCCAGCTGATAGAGATGAGTCTTAAGGCCTGCTTTAGGAACGAGGCTAGTCCAGCCAATAGAGATGACTGAGTCTTAAGGCCTGCTTTAGGAACGAGGCTAGTCCAGCCGATAGAGATGTGTCTTAAGGCCTGCTTTAGGAATGAGGCTAGTCCAGCCAATAGAGATGAGTCTTAAGGCCTGCTTTAGGAACGAGGCTAGTCCAGCCGATAGAGATGTGTCTTAAGGCCTGCTTTAGGAATGAGGCTAGTCCAGCCAATAGAGATGACTCTTAAGGCCTGCTTTAGGAACGAGGCTAGTCCAGCTGATAGAGATGTGTCTTAAGGCCTGCTTTAGGAACGAAGCTTGTCCCGCCGATAGAGATGATTCTTAAGGCTTGCTTTAAATGCACCAACATTCTGAGCAGCTCTGAGATTGTCAGTGAGGGAGTTCCAAAGGAGTGGTACATGGGAGGAACAAAGAGGTGTAATGGGTTCGCACTCAAAAAGATGGTGCATAAAGCTTACTTCATTACTCAATATTTTTTATAATTTTCACTGCATCAGG
This sequence comes from Coregonus clupeaformis, assembly GCF_020615455.1. NCBI lineage: Eukaryota > Metazoa > Chordata > Actinopteri > Salmoniformes > Salmonidae > Coregonus > Coregonus clupeaformis. Next base: position 63,538,310 of record NC_059206.1, read on the forward strand.
GATAGCGTACACAGACGTTTCGGCTTTACAGCCTTCTTCAGTGCGAACCCATTACACCTTTTTGTTTGTCTGAATTTGCGGGTTTTACGCACCAGCCAAGCTTCTGGGAGAGTGCGATGGGTCTCTTTTGATTAGTGGTACGTGGAAGGAAAAGGCCTGTTGTACTGTAGATTGTGGTCCTGTTTCAGACACACACTAAATCAAATATCTATAGAGAGAACCTATTCTGCACTGAGGCACTGAAAAAAACACATTTAGTGTCTTGGGGTGATCTGGCGGTCGAAGCCGCTGCCTCCAGGACAATACTGCTGCAGAATGGGTTTAAAACTAACCCACCATTATTTCAGAACACCTTTTTATTGACTCTCTCTATCCATTACAACAAACATATCAGAGGAGTAGGACTGCCCACAAAGAAAGAAAAAACACTTTTACTGAAAAGGGAAAACGTTAATATAGGACATACACTGAATTAAACAAACAAATATGGCACCAATTCTCTGAGTTGGAAAAAGTGTAGAAGAGGACATGGTGCAGATGCTGAACCCTACTGGTGTATTCTGAGCTGTTGGGCTTAACTAAAACACCTGGCTGTTCACTATTGTCATTTGAAAGAGGAGCTAACCAAGTTGCATTAAATGCTACCCATTATTCCTAACGTGGAGCTAACCAAGTTCTAATAAGTGCTACCCATTATTCCTAAAGAGGAGCTAACCGATGCACAAACTAGTGTAGTCTGTATGGTTGAAGGTTGGCTTGCGTACTCACGCCATCCACAGTGTCTGTGTTGATGCCTGCCTCCAGCAGCAGACTGGCCTCTCTCTCAAAGCCATGCTGGGCCACGTAGTGGAGGGCATTCATATTATTCTGCACAGACAACAACATAGTGGGACAGGTCACAGTTCAGACTCACTAACGTACCTCTCAGTCTCACACATTAGGTGGCACTTTGACATTAAACCTGTAATGAAAAGTGCTATAGAAATATGATCAATTATTATCTAGCTACCCAATTATCTATCTATCTACCCATATCAGATTCAGTCTTCAATGTAAATCTGATAATCGGGTCCCCACTTTAAATGAATTACAATTTTAAAGTTGTAACAATGCATTTATAAACCCTTTATAAGGCATATCTATACTAAACAAAAATATAAACGCAACATGTGAAGTGTTGGTCCCATGTTTCATGAGCTGAAATGAAGCTCCCGAAATGTTCCATACACACAAAAAGCTTATTTCTCTCAAATTTTGTGCACAAATTTGTTTACATCCCTGTTAGTGAGCATTTCTCCTTTGCCAAGATAATCCATCCACCTGACAGGTGTGGCATATCAAGAAGCTGATTAAACAACATGATCATTATACAGGTGCTCCTTGTGATGGGGACAATAAAAGGCCACTCTAAAATGTGCAGTTTTGTCACACAACAGAATGCCACAGATGTCTCAAGTTTTGAAGGAGCGTGCAATTGGCATGTTGACTGCAAGAATGTCCACCAGAGCTGTTGCCAGATATTTTATGTTCCTTTCTCTACCATAAGCCACCTCCAACGTTGTTTTAGAGAATTTGGCAGTACGTCAAACCGGCCTCACAACTGCAGACCATGTGTAACCACGCCAGCCCAGGACCTCCACATCCGGCTTCTTCACCTGCGGGATCGTCTGAGAACAGCCACCCAGACTGCTGATGAAACTGAGGAGTATTTCTGTCTGTAATAAATACCTTTTGTGGGGGAAAAACTCATTCTGATTTGCTGGGCCTGGCTCCCAAGTGGGTTGGCCTATGCCCTCCCAGGCTCACCCATGGCTGCGCCCCTGCCAAGTCATGTGAAATCCATAGATTAGGGCCAAATTAATTGATTTCAATTGACTGATTTCCTTATATGAACTGTAACTCAGTAAAATAGTTCAAATTGTTGCATGTTGAGTTAATTTATTGTTCAGTAGTGTGGTGAGTGATTTTGAAGGAGTCAGGCGCAGGAGGGTAAATCACAGAATATAAGGTTTATTCCGAAAACACAACGGTACGCAGCAATGCGTCAAACATTCCAGTGCGGAAATCAGGCGCACTGGGAAACAACAAGGCACACGGGTGAAATATCCCGGCGATACAAAATACAAAGAGCTCCACCGAGCTAATCTAACCTCCACAATCAACAATCACACACAAAGACAAGGGGGGCAGAGGGAACACTTATACAGGTACTGATGAGGGGATATGAACCAGGTGTGTGTAATAAACAAGACAAAACAAATGGAATGATGAGATGAGGAGCGGCAGTGACTAGAAGGCTGGTGACGACTGAACGCCGAAGCCTGCCCGAACAAGGAGAGGAGGCAGCTTCGGAGGAAGTCGTGACAAGTAGATGCTTTAGAGATTATTCATAATCATCAACACTTGTCTCAGCAAGAGTTTTAACATCATTGTCTTGGAAGAGAATGTCCCAGTCAGTGCATAGGAAGCACCCGCTTCTATGTGGTCCTCTGTCCATACGTTTACAGCTATATGAATATACAGTATAGATGAATGCTCTATAAAGCCTTTACAAGTTATAGTTAATTGAAAGTTGACCCTTACGTTTGTCAGCGCATTGACGTTACAGCAGGCTTCCAGCAGTAGCTTGACACATTCATAGTGACCTCCATCAGAGGACAGGTGCAGAGCTGTCAGTCCGTCCTGGAGAACCACATATCATGTCACAACAGGCCTCCATCAGCTTTACATTCTATCAACAGAATAGGGAATAATCAACAATATAAAATACAACAAGTAGCACTAACCCTAGTTGTATTATAGTAAAATATAATTTGTTATTTCCTGGCAAAATAAAGGTTTAAAAGCAAAAACATAAACTTTTTTTCTCTCCACATTACCCCTATGAAGTGAAGCAGGAACCCGACAGCTAAAATGTATGGAATATAAAATATCGTTTCTGAGCTGCTTTGAACCCTACACCACACCACAGTGACAATATGTTCTTTACTCACTATGTTTCTCTCGTCAATGTCCACTCCTGTCTCCACTATCTTCTGCAGGACCTCTTTGTGTCCGTGCTTGGCTGCTAGATGCATGGCCATGTTTTCATCCTACACAACATATAAAAACATATCAAGGACATCATGTTATATTTACATGATAACATCTTAGTTACACACACACACACACACACTTGAAAATAAATGTGAACACGTTTTCCAAAGGTGTTTACTCTCTCGCTATTGTAACACTAGCCTAATCATGTTTTCGCCTAGAAGTGTGTGTTTGTTTGTGTGTGTGTGTGTGTGTGTGTGTGTGTGTGTGTGTGTGTGTGTGTGTGTGTGTGTGCATGTGTGTGTGTGGGTGAGTGTCTGTGTGGGTGTGTGTGTGCACTTGTGTCAACGTCTGAACCTACCTTATCCTTGAGGCCATGAGTGCAGCCCATACCGATGAGGAACTCCACCACCTCTAGTTGTCCATGTTCTGCAGCCAGGTGAAACGCTGTCTTCCCAGACTGACAGTAAGACAGGGAGTGAGGGATTAACAATAAGAAGACAGTAACAGGAATGACAGTAATGACAACATCACAGTATGACCAAATGACACTATCACAGAATGACACATGACTGTATGACCAAATTATAGTATGACAGTAATGACAAAATGGCAGTATGAAAGTAATGACGGTATGTAGAACGTTTGGAAAAACAGAGAGCCTTCTGTTCTGCCCCAAGCAGGGCTCCAACTCACAACCTCCTGCAAACACACAAGCCAACCGTTTTAGCCAGCAGAGCAAGGGACTAGTCTGTCACTCTGTAAGCGACAGTTGGCTTTTCTTCTTTTTTTTCCAGGGAAAGTGATGTCACTGATGTACTCCAGCCAATATGCTACGGGCAAGTTTGACATCCTTAACTACAAGTAGTAAATACATCTAAACATGGCACAGTACAAATAATAGATAGCATAGTAAACCCTCAAGGTATCTATTGTGCACAGACGGTGGAGATACTGCATTAATCAAATTCTTAAAGTAAACAAGATTTATTTCATTGTGTCATCATCAATTTTCCTTGTAAATCCTGTAAAGCCCAAGGACAGTACTGGGAAAGTCCTGGGAAAGGAAAGCAATCCTAGGAAAATCCAAGAAGTTCAAGGAATTTGCTAAGAAAGGTCTTTGAAAGAACTGGGAAAGTGCAGAAAACGTGCTAGTAAAGAACAGGTCATGTGGTGTGGGGCAGTCACCTTGTCCACCCTGTCCAGCAGTACGTCCTCTACTAGGTCCTCCATGATGAACTCCAGCACTCTGCTATGACCCCGCTGGGCGGCACAGTGCAGCAGGCTCAGCCCATTCTGACAGAGAGATGGATACATAACATATTTGAAGTCTTATTATAATACAAAACTAAATTATAAGACAGAAGTGACTGAAAGTGGCCTCGACTGGTGTGATCGGGAAAAACTTGCCCCGAACCAATTGAGATGGAGGACATTCGTCAATGGCCTATTCTCCTCATAGGAGCCAAGGGCTTAAGTCAAGTAAGTCAGTCAATTATTATAATAAGACAAATTAAATAAGTTATAGATCATTATGTTTGCAAGCTTTAAAGGTCCAATATGCAGAAATTACTCCGTCATTGCCTGGTTGCAAAAAATCTAAAATGTTTGCCTAAATTCAGTTTGCGTGACAAAACAAGCAGATTGTACAGTCAACTTTCTTGCCAGTTCTGGACTATGGAGACACCATTTACCAGAATGCAGCAGCCACTACTCTTAAACCTGTGGATGCTGTCTACCATAGCACCCTTTGCATTATCACAGGTGACAGTTTTAATACTCATCACTGCATCCTGTATCAAAAGGTTGGCTGGTCCTCATTAAAGTCCCATAGATCACTTCATTACTCCCTTTTTGTTTACAAAGCTTTCCAACACAAGCTTCCAACTTACCTAACTTTGTTGTTAAAGTATAAAAACATGAGATACCAAACCCGTTCACAGGGTTGGTTAACTTTTGAGGTTCCTCGGGTCTCCACCGAACTAGGTAAATCCGCTTTTAGTTTAAAGCACCTCACTCAACTACAAAATACATTACAATAGGATGTTCTGGTGCCGCTCGGGCAATTGAAAATATTGATTGGGGACCTTCATACTGAGGAATGTAACAGTTTTTCTTGAATATTTGTGTTGTGATGTATTTTAGTTTGTTTTACACTGGATCTGATTTTGATTCGATTTCATCTTATGAATTGTATATGCAGGGCTCCCTTGTGAAAGAGACCCGGTCTCAATGGTGACTCCCTGTTTAAAAAATACAAATAAATAAAACATTGTATTTTCAGCTGTTTGAAGCTGGTGTACAAAACCAAGTAAAGAGATGCAAAACAAGAAACATGTCAGGTTCGCTTAAGGACGGGTCAGACCAAGGCGCAGCGTGAAATGCATACATGTTTATTATAAAGTATAAACACACGAAACAAAAACAACGTAACGTGAAGTCCTCAGGCTAAACACAAATACAAGCCTCTAACACGGAACAAGATCCCACCACTAATGAGTGCCAATAGGCTGCCTAAGTATGATCCCCAATCAGAGACAACGAGCGACAGCTGTCTCTGATTGGGAATCACACCCGGCCAAACACAGAACTACAACACCTAGAATGCAACATAGAAATACTAACATAGAATATCCACACCCTGACTCAACATACAGTACAAGAGTCCCATGAGTCAGGGCGGGACAAAACAGGAAGCAAATAGAAAGGAACTACCGCTTTTCAGACTTGGTTTCAATGAGAATGACAAATCTATAATTTGGTCGGGTCGCACACAAAACTGCATATTGCACCTTTAAGTGTTAACCAGAAGTTCAACTGCAAGTTCATTGTTACACACTGTAAAAAAAAAGATTTGTTGATTCAGCTTAAAATAACAAGGCAACCAGATGCAATACGATTTCTAGTTTGTTCAACATTTGGGCATATTAGCTGAACCAACATACATTCTCAAGTTGAATTGCGTGTTTTAGATTGAGTGAACATACAATTCAAATTGAGAATATATTATACCTTATTTGCATATTCCCAGTGTGCCCTTTGAGTGAATTGTAGTTACCATCCATGGCTGTATTTGTTAGCGACAGAGACATGGTTGTTGCATTCAATGGCTTTCAGTCCTGTCGCCTTCACCAAGTGAATATACACTGAGTGTACAAAACATTAGGAACACTGTCTATGTCACTGCTGTTTCAATGACATAGACTAACCAGGTGAATCCAGGTGAAAGCTGTGATCTCTTATTGATGTCACTTGTTATATCCACTTCAATCAGGGAGGAGACAGGTTAAAGAAAGATTTTTAAGCCTCGAGACAATTGAGACATGGATTGTGTATGAGTACCATTCAGAATATTTAAGTGCCTTTGAACGGGGCATGGTAGTAGGTGGCAGGCGCACCAGTTTGATTGTGTCAAAAACTGCAGCGCTGCAGGGTTTTTCACACTCAACAATTTCCCGTGTATATCAAGAATGGTCCACCACCCAATGGACATCCAGCCAACTTGACACAACTATGGGAAACATGGGCCATCATCCCTGTGGAACACTTTGTAGAGTCCATGCCGCGACGAATTTAGGCTGTTCTGAGGGTAAAATGGGGTGCAACTCAATATTAGATAGGTGTTCCTAATGTTTTCAAATTAAACTCACTGTATCATATGTATCATTCTTTGAGGGTAGTTACACCCTAACACACTGGTCTGACACTCCTGGTTTACAGGCCACATCAACCCTGCAAAACACATTATGCTGGCTTGCAAAGTGATGTGTAATTTTTATTGGAATCCATCCAGAGTAAGGATATCCAAAATTGACTGCCGGGGTAGGGAAGTTTGATTAATGAGACCTAAATCATCTAAACTGGAACAGCCATCTTAGTAACTGGTGCAATAAGTCCAACTACTAACAGATAGGATTAGTTCAGAAAATTTTATGTTATTTATCTTTGTGTAGCATTAGATTAATCAACAAATCAATGTACATGCAAAAACAGGTATTGAAACAAACAATTCTGAAAATCAACCTGCTGGGAAATATAAAGATGATGGGTGTGGTTTTGAGCAAACATGATTTTTAAAATTTTACTCAACAAGCGTGTTCAAATTCAGCTAACTTCGAGCAGTGTTTGTTGAGTAAACAAACTTTAACACATTAGCTCAACCTCTTGTTCTTTTGAAGTCCAATCAACTCACAGAGTAACGCTGATTAAGCAATTGGTTAAGTTGGCTTTTTTGTGTGTGAATAGGAGTGAATACAAACAGCATATTGTTTGCCTGAATTCCATAAGCTATAACTAGTTACAATTAGACACAATTGAAACCCTCAAAACCATTAAGGAAATTGCATGATGTAGTCCTATCAGCGTTTTTGCATCATTAGGGTTAGGATCCGTTCCATTGAATTTGGTCAATTCAGGTAATTAATTGAAATGACTTACTTTGTTTTCACAGTTGAGCTTTGCTCCAGCGGCCACGAGGATCTGTAGGATCTTCAGGCGACCGAACCAGGCTGCCAGCAGCAGAGCATTCATACCAAACTGAGAAGGGACAATATATTATAGAAATAGAATTAAGGCCGAGGCAGCGCGACCGAAGGTAACCACCCCATTTGCCCCCGTCCCGCCCCCCAGAGCTAAAGAACTGAATCATGTTCTGTGCATGTGTTACTTAACAGACACATTTTTAGTACAGTACAGTGCCTTGCAAAAGTATTCATCCCCCTTGGCGTTTTTTCTATTTTGTTGCATTACAACCGGTAATTTAAATGGATTTTTATTTGGATTTCATGTAATGGACATACACAAAATAGTCCAAATTGGTGAAGTGAAATGAAAAAAATAACTTGTTTTAAAAATTCTCAAAAATACATAACGGAAAAGTGGTGCGTGCATATGTATTCACCCCCTTTGCTATGAAGCCCCTAAATAAGATCTGGTGCAACCAATTACCTTCAGAAGTCACATAATTAGTTTAATAAAGTCCACCTGTGTGCAATGTAATTGTCACATGATCTGTCACATGATCTCAGTATATATACACCTGTTCTGAAAGGTCCCAGAGTCTGCAACACCACTAAGCAAGGGGCACCACCAAGCAAGCAGCACCATGAAGACCAAGGAGCTCTCCAAACAGGTCAGGGACAAAGTTGTGGAGAAGTACAGATCAGGGTTGGGTTATAAAAAAATATCAGAAACTTTGAACATCCCACGGAGCACCATTAAATCCATTATAAAAAAATTGAAAGAATATGGCACCACAACAAACCTGCCAAGAGAGGGCCGCCCAACAAAACTCATGGACCAGGCAAGGAGGGCATTAATCAGAGAGGCAACAAAGAGACCAAAGATAACCCCGAAGGAGCTGCAAAAAGCTCCACAGCGGAGATTGGAAAATCTGTCCATAGGACCACTTTAAGCCGTACACTCCACAGAGCTGGGCTTTACGGAAGAGTGGCCAGAAAAAATCCATTGCTTAAAGAAAAAAATAAGCAAACACGTTTGGTGTTCGCCAAAAGGCATGTGGGAGACTCCCCAAACTAAAAAATGGAAAATATGGAAGAAGGTACTCTGGTCAGATGAGACTAAATCTGAGCTTTTGGCCATCAAGGAAAACGCTATGTCTGGCACAAACCCAACACCTCTCATCACCCCGAGAACACCATCCCCACAGTGAAGCATGGTGGTGGCAGCATCATGTGGTGGGTGAATAGTTATGCACGCTCAAGTTTTCTGTTTTTTTGTCTTATTTCTTGTTTGATTCACAAGAAAAAATATTTTGCATCTTCAAAGTGGTAGGCATGTTGTGTAAATCAAATGATACAAACCCCCCAAAATCTATTTTAATTCCAGGTTGTAAGGCAACAAAATAGGAAAAATGCCAAGGGGGGTGAATACTTTCGCAAGCCACTGTAGCTGCTGCGCTGACCCCTCCCCTTCCCCCTCCCCCTCCCTTCACTTTACTCTTACCCTCTTCTGGACCCGCAACCAATTTCATCTACGTGATGATGTAGCTTACATCTCTGCCTCATACATAATATATACAGTGCCTTCAGAAAGTATTCATACCCCTTTGACTTATTGCACATTTTGTTGTTTTACAGCCTGATATTCAAAATGGATTAAATTGTTGCTTTTTCTCACCCATCTACACATAATACACCATAATGACAAAGTGAAAACATGTTTTTAGAAATTCTTGCAAATTTATTGAAAATTAAATACAAAAATATTTAATTTACAGAAGTATTCACACCCCTGAGTCAATACATGCTAGAATCACCTTTGGCAGTGATTACAGCTGTGAGTCTTTCTGGGTAAGTCTCTAAGAGCTTCGCACACCTGGATTGTACAATATTTGCACATTATTATAAAAAAATTATTCAAGCTCTGTCAAGTAGGTTGTTGATCATTGATAGACAGCCAGTTTCAAGTCTTGCCATAGATTTTCAAGCCAATTTAAGTGAAATCTGTAACTAGGCCACTCAGGAACATTCAATGTCGTCTTGGTAAGCAACTCCAGTGTATATTTGGCCTTGTGTTTTAGGCTATTGTCCTGCTGAAAGGTGAATTTGTCTCCCAGTGTCTTCTAGGATTTTGCCTGTGCTTAGCTCTATTCTGTTTCTTTTTATCCTAAAAAACTCCCTAGTCCCTGCCTATGACAAGCATGCCCATAACATGATGCAGCCACCACCACCACCGTGCTTGAAAATATGAAGAGTGGTACTCAGTGATGTGTTGTGTTGGATTTGCCCCAAACATAACACTTTGTATTCAGGACATAAATTTACTTTGCCAATTATTTTGCAATATTACTTTAGTGCCTCATTGCAAACAGGATGCATGTTTTGGAATATTTGTATTCTGTACTGGCTTTCTTCTTTTCACTCTGTCATTTAGGTTAGTATTGTGGAGTAACTACAATGTTGTTGATCCATCCTCAGTTTTCTCCAATCACAGCTATTAAACTCTAACTGTTTTAAAGTCACCATTGGCCTCATGGTGAAATCCCTAAGCGGTTTCCTTCCTCTCCGGCAACTGAGTTATGAAGGACGCCTGTATCTGCTCAAAGGGATATTCAATGTCTGCTTTTTTTTTACCCATCTACCAATAGGAGCCCTTTTGCGAGGCAAATCTGTGTTTGAAATTCACTGCTCGACTGAGGGACCTTACAGATAGATAATTGTATGTGTGGGGTACAGAGAGGAGGTAGTCATTCAGAAATCATGTTAAACACTATTATTGCACACAGAGTGAGTCCATGCAATATATTATGTGACTTCTTCAGCACATTTTTACTCCTGAACTTATTTAGGCTTGCCATAACAAAGGGGTTGAATACTTATTTACTCAAGACATTTCAGCTTTTCATGTATTTATTTATTTGTAAACATTTCTAAAAGCATAATTCCACTTTGACATTATGGGGTATTGTGTGTTGGCCAGTGACACAAAATCTCAATTTAATCAATTTTAAATTCAGGCTGTAACACAACAAAATGTGGAAAATAATAAAGGGATGTAAATACTTTCTGAAGGCACTGTATATATACTGTATATTTTGTAGGCTAATTTAGGATGTAAGCTACAACCTTCTCTGTCTGTTGTAATTAAGGATATTGCAGTAGCAGAAGCAGGACACAGTCTACACATTGCATTGGGGTAAAACACATTAAATCGTTATTTAGACTGCCTGTCTGTGTCTTGCTTGTGTTTGATAAGCTGCCTAAATAGCTGCATGTAACTCCCCACCTGAAAAAATTACATGAATTCGCTACTTAGACTGCCTGTCTGTGTCATGCTTCTGTTTGTAATAGGCTACTGTCACAACAGACAAAGAAGTTTGTTGTACAACATGTAGTTGCATGTCTTTTGTACAACATGTCAAAGAAGTCCGAGACGTAGGCTATACCAGGTGGCTGAGCGACGTGACATGAAATATTCATCATCACAGTCATTATAATGCCACTGTCCTGAGACAAAGGGTCTGGGTGTGTTTACTGTCGCTGTGTGTGTGGTGTGTGTGTGCGTGCATCCGTGCGTGTGTGTGTGCGCGGTGTGTGTGCGTGTACGTGTGTGTGTGTGTATGTGCGTGCATACGCGTGAGTGTGTGTGTGTATGTGCGAGCGTATACTTTTGTGTGTGTCTGTGCAGAGAACCAGACAGAGTGTTTGTGTGTGAGTGTGAGTGTGAGTGTGTGAGTGTGTGTGTGTGTGTGTGTGTGTGTGAGTGTGTGAGAGTGTGTGTGAGTGAGTGAGTGAGTGTGTGTGAGTGAGTGAGTGTTTGTGTGTGTGTGTGTGTGTGTGTGTGTGTGTGTGTGTGTGTGTGTGTGTGTGTGTGTGTGTGTGTGAGTGTGAGTGTGTACCTACACTGTCCTCCTCATCCATCTCATTATTATGGTCTAGTAACAGACGTAGAGCCTGCTCGTTCCCAGCCCCCGCCGCCCAGTGCAGCGCTGTACGGTCTGTCTGTGGAGAGAGAGAGAGAGAGAGAGAGAGAGAGAGAGGAGGAAGAGAGAGAGAGAAAACATAATGAGATAGGGAGAGAGAGGAAAACAATATGACAGAGAGGAGAGAGAGAAACAACTTGATGGAGAGGAGAGAGAGAGAGAAACAACATGTTAGAGAGGAGAGAGAGAAACAACATGATGGAGAGAGAGAGAGAGAAACAACATGATGGAGAGACAGACAGAGAAACAACATGATGGAGAGACAGACAGAGAAACAACATGATAGAGAGGAAGAAAGAAACAACAAAAACAGCATGTTAGAGAGGAGAGAGAGAAACAACATGTTAGAGAGGAGAGAGAGAAACAACATGTTATAGAGGAGGGAGGGAGAGAGAGAAACAACATGTTATAGAGGAGAGAGAGAAACAACATGTTATAGAGGAGAGAGTGGAGAGAGAGAAACAACATGTTATAGAGGAGAGAGAGAAACAACATGACAGAGAGAGAGAGAGAGAAACAACAGCAGAACAGATCGAGGGGATGGTGAAACACATTTGAATGTGAAATCCTTTTTATGTGTTTTTAGTGTGTATCTTTTCTTTCATATTGTTTTTATCGCCCAATGTGAGACAATAAAGTGTTCTGAATCTGAATTAAATAAAACACAACAATACTGTAGATATGAAAGGTGGTTTATCTGCAATGGGCGTGAGCATGCAATATGAAGAAGCTTGAGGTAGACAAAAGCTCTCTCCCTTTCCACTCGAACAGACACAGTAACATCTTTGAAAGGTTATGTAAAGTCTAGGTCAAGATACTCCCACCACATAACCACATAGAGACAGCTTCATACTTTATTGATCCCTGCAGGGTAATTCAGTTAATCAAGACACAGAGAAGAAAACATAAGTTGTATCCTATATTTTACTGCAAAAAACTCCAAAAACATTTATTATGCAACTTTTTGCAAAAACATTGAGTGAGAAACAGTTAACGACCTAGCGGTGAAACCTTGGGCCATGCTAGCCAAGATAAACAAGTTGGAGGGTGTTATTTCACCACAGTGAGGTGAAATCCGGGTCATATCCTTTTCCTGGGACAACAAGAAGCTGGTTTCCTTTTCTAAAAAGCACAAACGGCAGGAACAAAGCTACAGCTGCTAAAGCATTGGCAGTGGCAGTGTGGCACTGACTGTCTGGCATTGACTCTGTCAGATCAAAACCTTCCTGGGATATTGCACTGTGGTTTACTAATGGGAATTAGTACAGCTTAGTAGAAGTTTTTAGTGGAATTAGTTGAAATACTTGAGAATTCACTTTCAGTCAGGATTCAACACAACAATAGTAATTATCATGAAAAACAAGCATAGCAACCCGTATTCACTTGACAGTGGTAAACTATTGTGTGTGAGTGAGTGCATGTGTGTATGTATGTGTGTGAGTGAGTGCATATGTGTGTGTATCTGCCAACGACTGTGTGTATGTTTGCCTGTGACTGTGTTTGTGTGTGTGTGTGTGTTTGTGTGTGTGTGTGTGTGTGTGTGTGTGCTCTCCAATCCCCTCCATGCACTCACTTTGTTTTTGGCCTTGATGTCCACCCCTTTCTTCATCAGCTCCCGCATTTTGTCCGTGTCGTTCCTCTTCGCTGCATCGTGGAATTCCTTCTCCGACCGGAGCACTGTGAACAGACATGGGCCATGGGAATGAGGAAGGGAAAAACAGGAACAAGCGTCAGGCTCTCTCTCCGCTCACAAGGCCTGTTCCCTTCACTACAAACTACTGGTAACACTTTACTTCAGTCCTGCAGGTATAATGATTTATAACTTGTTATAAGCACATATGAGCCTTTTATAATGCGCTATATCCATCTGATTTACATGAAGATATCTCTCTCATCTCTTTTCCTATCTCTTCCTCTGTCCAGTTTCCTATCTCTTATATATCCAATGGATTTGAGACGTATGGATCGCTGCCTCAGCCACGGATTGATCTGTCAAATGCATTAATTTGCTTTCATGTTGATGTCTGTATCCCTGTAGACCCTGTGGTAATGCTGAAGGCACATAGGGCCATCAGATTGAATTCCAATCATAGGTTGCGTTCCAACTGGCAGCCTATTCTCTACGCGTAGTGCACTACTTTGACCAGGGCCCATAAGTAACGCACTATACGGGTGACATTTGGGACGCAGACATAGTCTGGATGTCCCTAAGGCCCTGTACTCACTCAGGTTGGCAACTGATGTAGCCTAAAACGCATTTGAAACAGTGGATGTGATATAGCTGATATTTCTTTGGTGATACAACGGACAGTTTGTCTGAACAAAAGTGTTCACACAACCATTGTGACATTATTTTTTGTGCAGAAAATACTCTCTGTTGTTTCATCACTGTTGTGCCAAATGCGTTGTACATCAGTGGTTGCCATAGTTGCCAGTAGGTTCATCAAAACTGCCAGGAACTTATTAAGGCTTAAATCAACATTGAGGAAAACATCAAGGTAGAAATCTCATACTACATTCCAACTTTGTGTACACAACATACTGGATATGGCAAACATGTGAGCGCGACTGAACTGTTTCTATATTGATAACTGTGATTTGTTCTGTATAGTCTTCCTACTGTATTCATAAAGCGTCTTAGTGCTGATCTAGGATCCGTTTTGTCCTTTAATCCCAATCAATACGATTATATGGACAGGGGGAACTGATCCTAGATCAGCACTCTTACTCTGAGACGCTTTATGACAACAGACGCTGGTTTCTGTCATGAGACAACATTGACAGACTGGTTGAGACTGACCTTGATCTGTCTATCCCGGAGGCTATATGCTTGTATTATGCATAACATTGCCAGGCCTACATCAAACGGTACATTGAGCATTACAAGTCAGAAAACTAGTGCAATCAGTGGAGGCTACTGAGGGGAGGACGGCTCATAATAATGGCTGAAACTGAGTAAATGGAATGGCATCAAACATTCCACCCATTCTGCTCCAGCCAATACCACGAGCCCGTCCTCCCCAATTAAGGTGCCACCAACCTCTTATAAGTGCAATGATAAATTGGTGCAAAAACAACAGCTAAACACCGCACCACTAGACCAGGATTTCCCAAACTAGGTCCTGTGGGCCCCCTGAGTGTACATTTCGTTTTTTCCCCTAGCACTACACAGCTGATTCAAATAATCAACTCATCATTACGCTTTGATCATTTGAATCAGCTGTGTAGTGCTAAGTGCAAAAACCAAAACATGCAACCGTTGGGGTCCCCAGGACCGAGTTTGGGAAACCCTGTATTATATGAATAAGCTTACAAAACAGTGCTTGACTTGGACTGAAATAGGTGCAGGTACTTATTTTGGGTGCCAGTACTGTTTATATTTAGGTGCAGGGCCTTCACAATACTTTTGAGCTAATAATCTATAAGAGGAACAGGAGCTCAAGCAGTTGAACATTTGAGGTGCCGGTACTCAGCTCCGGTGAGCTCATGCCCAAGTCAAGCACTACTACAATATAATATTTCAGAAGTAATGCAAATGCGATAGGCTATGGTTTCATCCTATAATGAGGAACCCTATGACGTCAAGCATCCCTACAACCATTATGTTGCAATATGATAACATAGCCTAGTATTTGAACTGGCTTCAGTTCATGGTAGCTCTTATCAATTAATCAATTATTCTGATCGTATCTGCTCAGATACAGTGTCCGCGCGTACAAGAACCTGCTATAGGCAGGCTGCCTAGACTAGTATTTAGGCCAGATGAGCGGAGATGTCATCACAAAAAGCCATACAGACAGCTATTCCGTTAGTAATAAAATAATTCTAACTACTTACAGATATCATCCTCTGACACCAGATCGTCCTCCATTCTATCAGTGATTCCAAAACGTCACCAATTCAGTTGATTTCATTTTTTTGTCGTAATCCGCGATCTGATTCCCATCAAATAGTCTATTATCTGGATCCAGTTATTCTACTATGCGCTCGAAGTGCCGCACACATCCGGGTGTTGAGTGGAGAGCGGAGAGGGACCTGCCCACATTCATTGCCCATCATTTAGATCTGAGAGAGAATAACTGGAACAATTTTTAGCCTGTAATGCTGCGCATCGATGTGATCCAGCTACATACAGTACGATATGTAAACTAGGCCTTCTGCTTCATGTAAAGCCTTATAATAAATTATGCATTTTTGTTATACTGTATTATAGCGACTAATGTGTGTAGCCTAATAATTATATTTTCGGTGTTTTAAACCGGTATGGCTAGAATATATTTTGCGGTATATATTCTTACAAGTCATTATAGGTCATGATCTATAAAACATCATACAGACTTTAATAACCACTTATGAGTGGTTATGGACGCTTAAAGTCAGTGTCGTAACACATTAAGCATGTTATGATAAAACATTATAGGTATGTACTTCATATAAACTTTTACCGAATATAATTGAATTGAAAAAAGAGAGAGAGAGAGAGAGAGAGCGAAAGAGAGAGAGAGAGAGAGAGGGGGAGAGAGAGAACAGTCAAAAAGAAACAAGGCCCTACTTCATAAACTTCTGTCTCATCTAACTTTGCTGTTGAAGTATAGACACCTGAGTTGCCTAACCCATTCACAGGATTGGTTAACTCTTGAGGTTCCTTGGGTCTCCAATAAGCTAGGTAAATCTGCTTTTAGTTTTAATGCACCCTATTGCTGGAACATTTAATCTTGATGTTCTGGTGCCGTTCCGGCAATTTAAAGTATTGATTGGGGACTTATTTGTGAAAGAATGTAACTGTTTTCTGGGTGATTTGTGATGTTTTATTTGTGCTTCCCATGACTGTGTTTTTATATTTTAATGTGTATATATATATATAGTTTGGGTATAATGTGTTGTTGTATTTACAGGGTGCATTTGTAAAAGAGACCTAGGTCTCAATATGTCATCCCTGTTAAAATAAAGGGAAAAATATTCTTACCTTGAGAGCTCTTTCCCAACAATGCAGTGATAATAATAATAATATAGATAATATAGATAATATAGATAATAGAAAATATAATGTATACAGTACCAGTCAAAAGTTTGGACACACCTACTCATTCATGGGTTTTTCTTTATTTTTACTATTTTCTACATCATAGAATAATAGTGAAGACATCAAAACTATGAAATAACACATATGGAATCATGTAGTAACCAAAAAAGTGTTAAAAAAATAAAAATATATTTTAGATTTTAGATTTTTCAAAGTAGCCACCCTTTGCCTTGACAGCTTTGCACACTCTTGGCACTCTCTCAACCAGCTTCATGAGGAATGCTTTTCCAACAATCTTGAATGAGTTCCCACATATGTTGTGCACTTGTTGGCTGATTTTCCTTCACTCTGTGGTCCAACTCACCCAAACCATCTCAATTGGGTTGAGGTCGGGTGATTGTGGAGGCCAGGTCATCTGATGCAGCACTCCATCACTCTCCTTCTTGGTCAAATAGCCCTTACACAGCCTGGAGGTGTGTTTTGGGTCATTGTCCAGTTGAAAAACAAATGATAGTCCCACTAAGCGCAAACCAGATGGTATGGCGTATCGCTGCAGAATGCTGTGGTAGCCATGCTGGTTAAGTGTGCCTTGAATTCTAAATAAATCACAGACAGTGTCACCAGCAAAGCACCCCCACACCATCACACCTCCTCCTCCATGCTTCACGGTGGGAACCACACATGCAGAGATCATCCGTTCACCTACTCTGCGTCTCATAAAGACATGGCGGTTGTAACAAAAAATCTCAAATTTGGACTCATCAGACCAAAGGACAGATTTCCGCCGGCCTAATGTCCATTGCTTGTGTTTCTTGGACAAGCAAGTCTCTTCTTATTATTGGTGTCCTTTAGTAGTGGTTTCTTTGCAGCAATTTGACCATGAAGGCCTGATTCACGCAGTCTCCTCTGAACAGTTGATGTTGAGATGTGTCTGTTACTTGAACTCTGTGAAGCATTTATTTGGGCTGCAATCTAAGGTGCAGTTAACTCTAATGAACTTATCCTCTGCAGCAGAGGTAACTCTGGGTCTTCCATTCCTGTGGCGGTCCTCATGAGAGCCAGTTTCATCATAGCCCTTGGTGGTTTTTGCAACTGATTGACTCAAACGCATTAAGAAGGAAAGAAATTCCACAAATTAACTTTTAACAAGGCACACCTGTTAATTGAAATGCATTCCAGGTGACTACCTCATGAAGCTGGTTGAGAGAATGCCAAGAGTGTGCAAAGGTGTCCTCAAGGCAAAGGGTGGCTACTTTGAAGAATCTCAAATATAAAATATATTTTGATTTGTTTAACACTTTTTTGGTTACTACATGATTCCATATGTATTATTTCATAATTTTGATGTCTTCACTATTATTCTACAATGTAGAAAATAGTAAAAATGAGTAGGTGTGTCCAAACTTTTGACTGGTACTGTATACATTACATTTTCTATTATTATCTATATTATTATTATTATTATTATTATTATTATTATTATTATCACTGCATTGTTGGGAAAGAGCTCTCAAGGTAAGAATGTCACTGAACTGTTTTACACCTGTTGTATCCTGTGCACATGGCGAATAAACGTTGAAATGTTGAAACTTGTTTTGCAGTCAAACAATTATCGCCTAAGCTTTAGGTCGGTAAACAAACCAATATTTTGGTCCCTGACTCTCAGAATCCGTAGACGACTTGATAGGTATCAATAAAGTGATGTATGTCGGTAAAAGTGTGTTCTACATCACAACATGACATTTCATTTGATCTGGAATTCAAGAGATTTCTGCATTCTCCAATAAAGCTGAGGGATCAGGATCCACTGTTGGGTCAAGGCTCTTCTTGAGTTAGGTTAAAGGGATAGTTCACTCAAATTAAAATGCTAACATCAGTACCATTGAATTGCATTAGAATGTGCCACAAATGCTAAAAAGTTAGCATTTTGAAACAGTGGCCAGGTAAAGAAAACCAAAGCATGTATTGCTGTCATATACAATACCTTGTCCATAGACTGCTTACAGGGTAAGGAAACCAATGTGTCATTTTGTAATTTGCATTAACTATCCCTTTAAAGCCTGTTTTTTGCTGGAGGGACATTTGGTTCATTTGGTGGGAGAAGGAAGAAAATACTTCAGGAAGAAGACTACTGTATGACAGAGAGCCCATCAGAGGAGATTTAATGGGGAGCATGCTGGTGCACAAGCTGCCAAAGTCTCTGTACTGTAGGGAGACTGTGTGATGGTGTTTAACCAAGGTCTCTGTTCTGTAGGGAGACTGTGTGATGGTGTTTAACCAATAATAATAATAATAATATGGCATTTAGCAGACGCTTTTATCCAAAGCGACTTACAGTCATGCGTGCATACATTTTTTTTGTGTATGGGTGGTCCCGGGGTTCGAACCCACTAACTTGGCGTTACAAGCGCCGTGCTCTACCAGCTGAGCTACAGAGGACCACGATCTCTTTTCTGTAGGGAGACTGTGTGATGGTGTTTAACCAAGGTCTCTGTCCTGTAGGGAGACTGTGTGATGGTGTTTAACCAAGGTCTCTGTACTGTAGGGAGACTGTGTGATGGTGTTTAACCAAGGTCTCTGTCCTGTAGGGAGACTGTGTGATGGTGTTTAACCAAGGTCTCTGTACTGTAGGGAGACTGTGTGATGGTGTTTAACCAAGGTCTCTGTCCTGTAGGGAGACTGTGTGATGGTGTTTAACCAAGGTCTCTGTCCTGTAGGGAGACTGTGTGATGGTGTTTAACCAAGGTCTGCAATCACATCATTAAAAGGATACGTGTTTGGCACGCAACATCCCCTAACAAGTCTCTTGTATGTCCTCTGTGTACTGTTAATATCAACCACCAGGGGTCCCTGTAAGAGTTCACCATGCTCATTCCCCTTTCACTACCAGTCAGTTTTGGTCATATAGTGTTCATTCGTTTTTATGGCCATGAGGTAGGCGTGACAGTACAGTAAATTGGAGCTGAAACGACTAACAATATTGAGTTTTCTGATGAAACACCTACGTCTTGTAAGTGATGTGAGAGGTATTCACAGTTTGCTCCCCTCTGTCACACAGATGAACAGTGTTCAGTCCTAACCAGACTGTAGTTCTGTTATGGGTGTTGGCCAATACACACTGTTGCTATGGGGACTAAACAGATACAGGTTCCAATAATAAAAGCTCCCCACCACCACACACTGTACTTAAAGGAGAAATTATAGGAAAAATAATAAACAGGTTTGGCCTTATTAACCAACACTTTAAATGTTCACATCATCATTTCTGTTTTGCTGTGAGACTCATTTGTACAGAGTAGATTGAGTTTCTGCAAGAGAGTTTGGTTTATAAATAACACACGCACATACACACACACACACACACACACACACACACACACACACACACACACACACACACACACACACACACACACACACACACACACACACACACACACACACACACACACACACACACACACACACACACATCACTCTCGTTCTCTGGAACTAAACCACAAGCCCACATAGTCTTATGACCAGTCATTCACATATTGAATGATATGTGTAATTTTGGGGGGTAATTTTGGGACACTAAGGGTAATTTTGTCTCTAAATTCACAAACTTTTTCTGAATCACTTACATGCCATAACCCTCAAGAATTAGGCTTCTCTGTGCCAAGTCTTACTTCACACGGACGGTACAGTAATATCATTGTTATGCAGTGGGCAGTGATTGTGCCCAGTAGCCTCATTAGGCTTGACCCGTGTCCCAAATTACACCCTATTCCCTATATAGTGCACTACTTCTGACCAGAAGTGACATAAGTAATAGGGTGCTGTTCTGGATTCACACTTGGTATTCTCCATTGGTTTAATGGGAAGCAGCTGAGGGGCATTACGTTGAGTGGGCTGATGAGCATGATGATATCAGTCCCACTCTCTCTGGTACCCTGTTCTCTTTAATGTAGTTACTGTACTATATAGAGCCCTGACTCTCTGGTACCCTGTTCTCTTTAATATAGTTACTGTACTATATAGAGCCCTGACTCTCTGGTACCCTGTTCTCTTTAATATAGTTACTGTACTATATAGAGCCCTGTCTCTCTGGAACCCTGTTCTCTTTAATCTGGTTACTGTACTATATAGAGCCCTGTCTCTCTGGTACCCTGTTCTCTTTAATATAGTTACTGTACTATATAGAGCCCTGTCTCTCTGGTACCCTGTTCTCTTTTAATCTGGTTACTGTACTATAT
>NC_059206.1:63559149-63579425 GCF_020615455.1 Coregonus clupeaformis
ACAGTGCTTCTCAATTATTTTCTGTTACGCCCCCCTAGGAAGAAGTAAACATTTCGCGCCCCCCAACTCTCCGCCGCGACTGTAAATAGTATAATTTGTCTATAAAATTGTTATATGTACACCTCTGCATAACATTGTATCCTTATTAACATTAAAGAAAATAAAAAAGAAAGAAATATAGATCAACTTACAACAAAGAATAACTTTATTAACATTGTAACAGAAAATACTTAAAGTGCATAAATTTGCCTGAAATTTAAAAAAAATGCAACCCTTATTTAAACTGTAAACATTTTTTGACCATTTGATACTGAATTTTTTTTAAAAATATAATCAATAAATAATAATACATTCAAATTGATCAGCAACATTAACTCAGGAGCACAATATATGAAACACTTTGACCTATAAAACAAAAATTAATAAAACAATTTGTGCTGATTTTATTTTTTATCAAAATGAGGAAGTCAGGATTAATGGCTACAATGAGCACGTTTTGCAGTGCACAGCTTTTCGAAGCGGGGTTTGAAGCATGATACTGCAATGTCAGTCATAACCTCACTTAATTCAGAGGAAAGGTGCCTTGATGCCAGTGCTTCTCTGTGTATAACAGTGTGTCCACTCAGCATTAGGTGAGGCCTTCTTGATGAGTGCCCAAAGTCCTTTTCTCATCCCTGCCATGGTCTGTGCACCATCACTGCAAACACCAATGCAGTTCTCCCACTTTAGCCCATTCTCAGTCAGGAAGTAGTCCAGCATTTTGAATAGCTCTTCAGCTGTGGCTCTGTCTCTGACATATTTACAAAAAAGTAGATCCTCACACAGGGAGTTGTCATGTCAAAACGTACATAAACGATAAACAGTCTTTGTTGCTGTCAGTTGCTTCATCGAACTGTAAGGCAAAAAGTTTGTCTTTGAGTTTACCAGCTGTTCTTTAAGATCGTTATCAATGTCATCTATACGTCTGGCGACAGTGTCATTGGACAGAGGGATAGTTTTTATTTTTGCAGCACTTGCGTCATCCAGCATGACAGAGACCATGTCTAATGCTGCAGGCAGTATCAGCTCCTCTGCTATGGAGTGGGGTTTTCTGCACTGAGCAATTTGGTACGCCACCTTATATGACGCTGGTTTACTGAAGTAGCATTCACAAAGCGGGACGATTGTTGGCAATATTCGGCACGTTTTCGCTGAAAAAACTCAAGAGGCTTATCAGCGTGATTGGGGTGTAATGTCTTTAAGTGACGCCTTAATTTATTTGGCTTCATGCTGTCCGCTGCCAACATTTTTAGAGACAGTAAACATCCCGGTCTTTCCTCGTCTCCCACCGTAGTCACAGTGAAGCCAAGCGCTACATACGCTTCGTCATATTTCCTCGTCTTAGCTTTCGGGAGACTTTGTCTCATTATCTCCGTCTCTCTCCGCCTTTCTTTTCATCCCTGTTAGATATGTTTCCATGGTGTCTCTTAAGGGTTTGTTATCTGCACTTCATATCTCCTGCTCTGTGCTGTGTGCTCTTGTTCGGTGCAAAAAAAACCTACTCCCTGCGGCAAAAAAAAGCATGTTCCCCGGGGTCACACGCGCCCTGGCATCGCTCCGAGCCCCCCCAGGGGGGCGCGCCCCACTATTTGAGAAGGACTAGCAGGACGTGGTGTACAGTAGTAGTCAGCTGACCGTGGACGTCCTACAGCAGCAGAGTGGTTGTCAGAGAGGGATATAGATATAGACACAGTGACATCACAGCGTGACTATGGGAATAGACTCCCCTGAGAGGAGCTGTACAGTACATACAGGCTGACTGAAGGGGAGGAAGAAAGGAGAGCCTGGGAGATGTACTACCTGAATGTCCATCCTCAGTCTGTGTGCCCAGTGAGAAGGTGACAGAGAGAGAGAGAGAGAGAGAGAGAGAGAGAGAGAGAGAGAGAGAGAGAGAGAGAGAGAGAGAGAGAGAGAGAGAGAGAGAGAATAGAGTGTGTGTGTGTGTGTGTGTGTGTGTGTGTGTGTGAGAGAGAGCTAAGAAGACAGCAGCTGTGAGGATATGAGAGGCCTGACATGGTCTCTGATCAGGCCTAAGAGAGAGAGAGGAGAGAGAGAGAGCGAGAGGAGAGAGAGAGAGAGGAGAGAGAGAGAGAGAGAGAGAGAGAGAGAGAGAGAGAGAGAGAGAGAAAAAGAGAGAGAGAAAAAGAGAGAGAGAAAAAGAGAGAGAGAAAAAGAGAGAGAGAAAAAGAGAGAGAGAGAAACAGTGTCTGTGCTGAATCCCATAGGGCCTGAACCGGGCGGCTGGCAGGGGAGCCATTACACGCGTGTCTCTGACAGCTCACTCTCTCATTACAGCAGCAGGCTGCCTGTAGTCCCCATGCTGCTGCTGCTACTGCACTGTACCATCTCATCCACCACTACTACTGTCTCCCTCCTATACATCCTCATCATCACAGCTTCTACAGCCGCCACTACTACTCCCACTGTCTACTACTGACTCCCCTAATCACCTCCACCACAGCTTTTACAACCACCACAACCCCCTGCCATACAGTGGTGTCTACCATGGATTCTATCTCTATGATGTCTATTATCTCTCTCTCTGGTATCCAGCTGCCCATGCCAAATAGAATCTACCTCGCCCCCCTGACCAACCCCCTGGCTCATAGGCACACCTAGACTACATCATCCCATCATGGCTGTTTCAGTCGAAGAAAATGCTGATTATACTTGGCCATATTCTCGCTGTCATTGACACCCAACAGCTGCCAGAGGCCCAGTGCAGCGCTGCATGCTGGACAGCCAGAGTCCATCCCAGAGGTGAGCCTAACCCTGGCCTAATGGATCTACTGCAGCCCTGATCTAAAAAGATCTAATAATAATGGAGTCCTGCTGAAATACTCAGCCGCTCAGACCGACACAGGGAATCACTCCAAGTTATGTGTTGCACAGAATTTACAGTTCTGTCAGGAGAACCCTGTCGGCCCAGAACTCCCCACCCCTCCAAATGAGCCCGGCCTCAGAATGAGAATGAGATGAGAAAAAGGCAAGAGGGCCGCTCATAAGAATAGACTTAGGCTGGGAGACACATAGCAATATGACCTCTGCTGGCTGAGGAAAAAACGTGCTGCCTCCACAGTTTACTGCTAAAGGGCAATGACAGACTTAATTGGATCGAAATATACATTTTTTAAGGTATTTTTGGCAAATCCCGTAGCTGATGTTAAAGGAACTGCTCAAATGAGGTAGCCAACTTAAACAAAGGCTCTCTGAAGAGCACAGACCTGCATCTGTAGCTGTTTAAGCACTATACGCATGAGGCCCGGTTGAGCACTGCTCGAATCATTGATACAAGGCCACAGTGCAAATAAAACTAACATGTACTGCTCCGAGCTGTCCTCCATCCAACCCAAATCTTTTAAAACTCGCCATTGTAATGAAAAAAAATCACACGCATATAAAATTCCTCAATATAAAGCCAAACACCAAAAATAAAATAACACACACAATCCCTACATCTGTGGCAGTCTACGGGCAAGCGGTGTTGAGCTTGTGAATCCGACCCTAGAATAACACTTTCACACCACAGTGAAATATATGGCCATCTTTACTGGGAAACACTGCTTTTTACAGCAGTGTAGCCTACCTGACACCTGTGTGGGTGCGAGTGTGTGTGTGTGTGCCTGCCAGTAATATCCTTACTACTGCAGTGAATCGTGTTCATACGCACTCATGAAAACAGTAGCATAGCTGGGTAAAGCATTAGTAACTTAGCTACTAACACTCACCTTGCAGGGGGAGTTGGACTGTAATTCCACCTGTTGTTCCTCTCTCATGCCCAGTCTTAGTTGAAGTTCCTAGAAAGGGTTAATGGCCTATTTCTTGAAATGATTGGCACAAAAGATGCTATAGAGGACCTTGAAGACCTCGAAGACCTCTTTCCTCATTCCTCATCCCATCGGCCAAAAGCATTAACCGTTTTCTCAGTACAAATCTGGAGCATTATGCCGAACACAGCGACAACAAAAAGAGGAAATGTGCCTTTTACCACTTTTTTAATTTTTATTTCACCTTTATTTAACCAGGTAAGCCAGTTGAGAACAGGTTCTCATTTACAACTGCGACCTGGCCAAGATAAACACCGCTATTACTCCATTTCTATTTCTCCCTACTTTATGGATTTGCATTCTTTGCGTCCCGGCTCAGAGGTTCATTAAAAAGGAATGTCTATTTTTCCTTTTCTTTTTTATTGTGGTGGACAGGGATATTAGCCAATCCCTCTGTTCAGCAAGTGAAAGGCCAGACATCCTCCTGGTTGGCTGCTGCTGCTCTCTGGTCATGCTGGCTTCATTAGAGGCAGATTCCTGCCATCACAAAGAGACCATGCATATCACAGACACCAGCAGCAGGACCAGGAGGATGGGGGGAGGGAGGAGAGACTGAGGGGGAGACAGGATAGAAAGATGGGGGAGTGAGGGGAGGAAGAGGGATGAAGGGTGGAGGTTTACGAGAGAGTAATAGTGGGTACCAAAGTGGGTGATGGAGAATGAGAGGTAACTAATTGAACTTGAGGGGATGGAGAGATGAGACAGAATGAGAGAAATAAACAGGAATGAAGTCTGGGGAAAGATAAAGAGTTAAGAAGAGAGATAACAAATTGTAAATGACCAGATCCACAGGCTTTACCAAGCATTGATCCACGTCCTAGCCCCGTCCCCTCACAAGCACAGACACAACAGCACGCACGCACACAAGCACACACTCAATCGTGTTCCTCCACCCCAATGTGATTATGAGCAGGGTCTATAAATCAATGCGTAGTGGGGAAAGACAAAGGCCACCGAAAACTGGTTGAGAGCCCCAGATCCACCCTGGGTGGGGCCTGGTTGATTTGTTAATGGTACATAATAGAGACCATTTTCACCAGGCATGTTAAATCATACACCAGCGGCCCCTTTGTGATCACTGAAGCAAAACAAAGACCTTTAATACAGAACTCCACTGCTTATTCTTTATGCCCTCCTTCCAAAGCTCGCCACTGAATTGGATTATCTCATAATCATTTATTATTAAAGGGAAGAAAGAGAAGGCTTGCCTTCGGCAGCTCCAGTAACCCCAACACCCCAACACCTCCTCCCCCCATGCAACACTTTTCTGCACCCTTAGCCCTCCAGTGCAGTTAACTTTACTTGCTCCATCTCTGCAGAGCTGGTCAATGTAATGACACATAATATGGTGTGGCTGTTTGACTGGTGAGCAGCGGGTGCTGAACGGTGATTCAGGCAGTGTGTGTGTGTGTTGTGATGGATATGCCACGACTGCCAGACAGTGGGTGAGTGGTGGCTGTGAATGGCTCATACAGAAACAGAAGGTGGTGGTGCGTCTCTCCCAAACCCCAGGAAATCCTTGGCGTTAATAAAAGCCCCTCTGTGTCCTTTAGTAATCCTGTTCTGTATTATCACCACACTGCAGCTAAATGTTGCAATTAGCCCACCCTTTTTCATGCAAATCAACTTGACAGCACCACAATCAGTCTGTTACGCCAGCTCTCGCTCTCCCTCTTTCTCCTCTCTCTTGCTCCTTCGCTCTCTCGCCCTCTCTCCCTGCTCCCTCGCTCTCTTTGGCATTTGCGGCGGTCGCCACATTTGCATTATTTATAATATCCGCTTGGAATATGCACGGCTCAAGGCCGGGCCGCCTGTTGATTAGTGCAACATTACATATGTTAAGTCCAAAAGGGAGTTATTTGCCTCACTCATGCTCCAGTGCACCTCTATGGTCAGCCCAAAAATAAAACAGGGCTCATGTTAATAAGCCTAAACTGCTCACACCAAACATGGGAGAGAGGGGGTGAAGAAGGGGGGCGTTGGAGTGCTTTTGGGCTTTCAATGGTTCATGTGTTAAAAGATGGGCTACATGCTGTGTGGGCCTGCACAAAACAAACAGTGCTCAACATTAATGTCCTACAAGTGCTACCAGTTCTCTATTGTATATCCTCCATGTTCCTGTGTGGGGTCTGAGCTGCACAATGGATCTCCATGGCCCCCCATCCAACCACCCATTTATAAGAGCCACCATTTAGAAGCTATGCAGCAGTCCTGCTAGTAGTGACAGGTGGCGCTACTGCCTCAAGGCTCTGAGGCTTTCAATCTAACGCACGTGCAGATTCTCACACACACACACACACACACACACACACACACACACACACACACACACACACACACACACACACACACACACACACACACACACACGTCAGTTCAGCGCCCTGCCTTCCATACGCTTCTATGTTGTGTATATACTTATACATACACATGATGATGCATGTACTGTTGTAAAGGCACCACACTTCGTTGCAACTTGGTCATTGGGATTATAAATAGACCCCATCTGGTCATAGGAGGAGTTCCATCACAGAACTGCATGGACGTGTGTTGGCGTGATGGATGGATGCGGCTTGATTATCATTAAAAAGTCATTTACAAGACAAATAGGGACTAGCTTTTCAAATGATGGTTACTTTATTGCTCATTTGGGAGACAAAATGCAGTGTGAACAACAGGCCGTTAGTTTGCCTTGGCGATTACTACAGGGCTGTACAGAATGATTGGTCAGCACTGTGAGCAGGTGGGCTGGGCTGAGGTTCTGGGAGGTGGAGGGTGGAGGAAGTGGGCAGGGAGGGAGGGCAGTGGGGGCAATCTCTAACTAGCACCAGGGATGCTGTGCCCTTGTGTGCATGACCAGAAAATGCCATTTAGACTCATGGTGGTGCTGCTTCATTAACATGCTGCCCTTCTAGAAAAACTCTGCAAATTCATCTCTTCATCAAAGGCCTTAACAAAGTACAGAGGCGAGATGGGGAGCCAGCCGGCAGAATCACAGGGAAATAACCACGTGATCTTTTTTACTACGGGTCAAGTAAATTAAAGCTGACAGAAATAACGTTGGGGGAGAATTTAAAAGAAGATGGGAAAAAACGAGGGATGGAAGAGAGAAAGAGAGGGAGAAAGAAGTGCTGTAGGATGGGTCTCTGTGCCTTAAAGCCCAAGTCTCAATCTCACCTAGTTTTGTTCCTTAAAAGGAAATCAGAGGGCTTAGCTGAGGCATTGCCTTGAAAGTCATGAATAAACATCAGATTGCCTTTCTGCGCATACATCACAAGAAGACACTACCTAATGGAGGAGGACTCCTCGCCCTCCGACACATGAAAAGCCAGTGAAATTACCCACCAAACCATGCAGCCGCGTGGCTCTAAAATGGACCGCTGAGAGGGGGAGGGAGGGAGGGAGGAGAAGGGAGGGGGAGGAGGGGGCAGAAGAGAGGAGAGGAATCTTTTACTAAAATGGCTCCCCATGATAACCATCTTTCTAAGCTTCGGAGCGCTCTATGTTCGTGACAGAAAAGAAATAAAATAATATATGCTTACTACAATAATCATTTACAATTACAATGAGAAAAATTCAGAACTGCTTTGCATCTCGGGCCACAGCCATTTCTCCATTCCTCCACTCCCCATTGCCATCAATGTTCTGTCCTCATATCATTTCTGCATGTTGCCATTTCAGAGCGGCCATTTAACAAAGCAAAGGAGTATTATTCTGGGTCCCTAAAGGAAATGAAATTGCATTTATCAGCATGTCTCTGCTCGGAAAGGGAGAGTGAATGTGTTATGAGGAGTGGAGCGGTTGACTGGCTGCAGTAAAATGTAATCTCTCTCCACACTGGGCCCAATGATAAGAGCAGCTGCCTGGTTCACACTGTGTAGCCACACAAAATGGACATGCTGCAGAGGAGAGGAGTGAGACCTGCCTGGGAGAGAGGAGGAGAGGGAGAGAGAGAGAGAGAGAGAGAGAGGGGGAGAGAGGAGGAGAGGGAGCAGGAAGGGGGGGAGAAGAGGAGAGGGCGCAGGAAGGGGGGAGAGAAGAGGAGAGGGAGAAAGAGAGAGGGGGGGGAGAGAGGAGAGGGAGCAGGAGAGAGAGAGAGGAGGAGGGAGAGAGAGAGAGAGAGAGAGAGAGAGAGAGAGAGAGAGAGAGAGAGAGAGAGAGAGAGAGAGAGAGAGAGAGAGAGAGAGAGAGAGAGGGGATAATGGAGGAGACAGATCAATACAGTGACAGAGAGAGACACAGTGGTAGTGCAATTAAAAAGTGATAATGAGAGAGAACAAGAAAGATAGATGGACTGAAACCAGACATGAAGAGAACGGATAGGTAATTGGATGTGCAGGTTTACTGTATGTTGATAACTCTGCACTGTAACATCCTCTACACAGCTAAGCTATGACCTATAGGCCCCATGAGTGTCACTGACAGTCCACACATGATATCAGGCTCTGACTAGCAACCCTATACAAGCAGATTCACTGTAGTTCACATCAGTAACAGATAAGCCAGCATTAGTATTTTGTAAAAGGATAGGCCTACCTCATTATCATTCAGCTCTAATAACATCTTATCACGATTCCATTATCATGCTAGAAACAAACACCTATTCAGATGAATAATGATTCAAACCATTTGTTGATATAACAAGTGGCTACTTGATAAAGAAAAGAGCTAATAAATATTCATTTGGGAAACTGTTGAAGTTATGTGTCATGAATCATTTGTATGGAGGTATGGAAAACCGACTTTCATTTTGAGCGTATGCATGTCCACCATTTCCTCCTATCTGCAAGCGTGGGTGGGTGCATCAGTGTCTGTAGAAAGCCTAGGGCAACTTAGAGTGAGGACATTTCCACAGAGGATCACATGGAAAAGATCCATCAGACAGAGATACTAATTAGTGTGTGTGTGTGTACGGACAGGCACAGGGATGTACACCTAGCCAGGCGTGAGAGCAGTGTTGTGCGGCAGAGTGCAGTAATTCCTTTGATCATTTTTAATGGCCGCTCTTTCATGTGGGGCTGCAGCTCTCACACAGCTCCCTGCAGGTGTCATCTCATTCCTTCAGTTGTGGGATTAGTATGCGGCAGGCAATAAAAAGCCGGGCCATTACACTGTGCAGCGCACATACATAATCTCAACACACCAGGATCATTACCTTTTCAAAGGAGGATATCAGCTCAGTCTTCAGAGAAAGAAAGAGAGAACAAGAGAAAGGGAGAGAGGAACAAAAAAGGGAGAGTGAAATAAAGAGGCAGCAAAGCATAGCAGGAGTGAGTGAGTGAGAGAGTGAGAGAGTGAGAGAGTGAGAGAGTGAGAGAGTGAGAGAGTGAGAGAGTGAGAGAGTGAGAGAGAGAGTGAGAGAGAGAGAGAGTGAGAGAGAGAGAGAGAGAGAGAGAGAGAGAGAGAGAGAGAGAGAGAGAGAGAGTGAGAGAGTGAGAGAGAGAGAGAGAGAGAGAGAGAGAGAGAGAGAGAGAGAGAGAGAGAGAGAGAGAGAGAGAGAGAGAGAGAGAGCTATCTATCAGCACTGGTGATAGATAGTGTCAGTGTGCACAGTATGAGACAGGGTGAGTTCCTTCCAAACCCATGTTGATATTACAGATGGGTAAACTGCTCTGTGTCTGAGAGGAACCTCGGAGGAATAATAACACACTCCTCAGTCCACTGTGTGGAAATTCATACATAAATTATTCAGCCATTTCACCTTTCCCTCCATCTTGAATGTGTGTGTGTGACAACTGTAGCATGAGCTAATCTGATATGATTCTGACATGGAGACAGAGGCCTACTGCAACCCACCACCACAAAACTGAAACAGAATTAGTCAAACCAACAAAACCATCCATCGCCCTCGACTTCTGAAACTTACTGCAGCACATATGCTTTAGCAATTCAAAGTAAAACACATTCATACACTGAAATATAATTCTTACAGTAGGCTCAAAGATGGCCGCCGTCTGTCTTAGCTAGCTGTGGGAGTCTTAACAGGCCTTGGCCCTCCATCTCCTTCCATACAAGACCCAGTTTCCTTCGGTTACTAGAAGGCTGTCTATGAGGCATGAGGGAGTGTTCCCCACGAGCCCCTCACAAACGCCCGGACCTGTGTAAGCCTAGCAGACAGGTAAGAGGTCTAACAGCAACTAAAAAGCCATTTTTATGACGTGAAATCTGTACAGAGCAGTCAACTGTTTCATTATTCATAGTGCTCAGGAGGCCTTCCTTCTCCCTGCTTGTAGAGAAACACAGCCAGCTCATTTTACTTCAACAGGCTCATTCAGCTCCATCCTCCAAGGTAGCCCACTGAAACCAGGTGTAATTTACACTCCATCTTTATCTATTTATTTGGTTCTCTATAAACCTTGGTCTGTTATGCCCGGTGGGCAGAGGCAGAGCTTCGCTACAGGCCTCAGTGAGTGTCTAGGAGGAGAGTGGATGAGCAGGGTTGGACCGGTGAGGCCACAAAGTTCCCAATGTAATGGTCTTCCTCAGATACACTACATTACAAAAGTATGTGGACACCTGCTGAACATCTCATTCCAAAATCATGGGCATTAATATGGAGTTGGGCCCCCTTTTCTGCTGTAACAGCCTCCATTCTTCTGGGAAGGCTTTCCACTAGATGTTGTAACATTGCTGCGGGGACTTGCTTCCATTCAGCCACAAGAGCATTAGTGAGGTCGGGCACTGATGTTGGGCACAGAATCGCCTAGAATGCCATTGTATGCTGTAGCGTTAAGATGTCCCGTCACCGGAACTAATGTGCTTAGCCCAAACCATGAAAAAAAGCCCCAGACCGTTATTCCTCCTCCACCAAACTTTACAGTTGGCACTATGCATTGGGGCAGGTAGCGTTCTCCTGGCATCCGCCAAACCCAGATTCGTCCGTCGGACTGCCAGATGGTGAAACGTGATTCATCACTCCAGAAAACGCATTTCCACTGCTCCAGAGTTCAATGGCGGCGAGCTTTACACCACTCCAGCCGACGCTTGGCATTGCGCATGGTGATCTTAAGCTTGTGTGCAGCTGCTCGGCCATGGAAACCCATTTCATGAAGCTCCCGACGAACAGTTATTGTGCTGACGTTGCTTCCAGAGGCAGTTTGGAACTTGGTAGTGAGTGTTGCAACCGACGACATACGATTTTTACGCACTGCGCGTTTCAGCCCTCAGCGGTCCCGTTCTGTGAGCTTGTGTGGCCTACGACTTTGAGGCTGAGCCGTCGTTGCTCCTAGACGTTTCTACTTCACAATAACAGCACTTACAGTTGACCGGGGCAGCTCTAGCAGGGCAAAAATTTTACGAACTGACTTGTTGGAAAGGTGGCATCCTATGACGGTGCCACGTTAAGGCCATTATACTGCCAGTGTTTGTCTATGGAGATTGCATGGCTGTGTGCTCGATTTTATACACCTGTCAGCAACGGGTGTGGCTGAAATAGCTGAATCCACTAATATACTTTTGTATATATAGTGTATCTGTTACGAACCCCGTGGCTCTAAACATCTAGGGTGGATGGACATGAGACCCGTAACATAAATTCATGTAAATTATAAGTGTGGCATGGAATAGTGAGAACAAATAAGACACAACTACCATGAACTACCGTCAAACACAAAGTGTTTATTTATGAACACACGGTAAAGGTTTGGGAAAAAGGGCTGAGCAGGACCCAAGAAATGAAACAATAGTGTAAAACCCCTAAACTGATCTAGCCTGCCTAAAGAACCGCTAGGCTACTGCTACCATACAAAAAATACAGTGGGTGGTCCGCTCAGGTCTAACTGGTGTTTATAGACAGATTTCTTCCCTACGGGTAATGTACGCCCAAGGGCAACTAGCTTAAACCCCCCTTTTCCCAAAAAACACACAAAACTACTAAACAGGGTACTCAGCAATTAAATAAGTACACAGGATACAACAGTATCCACACTCAGGTAAAGAAATATATTCTACTAATGTTACCAATAGGGTAACCAACAACTTAGTGCGTACACAACACACAGGACACCACCGTGTCCATACTCACATATGGCAAAAAGTCTCTCTCTCTTGCAACAAACACAAGTCTGGTTTTATACAATGGGCTGTGTGATTCAACAAACGAGTAACAGGTGGTGCTATTCACAGGAATGTTCACTGATTGGTCCAATCAGCAGACACCTCAACGACCACCAATCAGGAACATACAGGACACCTGTGATTAGGGCAGAAAGAGTAGAAACACACAAAAACACAGGATACCTGTATCCGTAACACTCCCACCCTTAAAAGAGCAAACCAAAATGGTTTGCGACACACGTACTATCACAACACCCAAATCATCCTATCGGGATAACAAAAAAAAACCTAGATCATTACACACGAGACAAAGCATCTGCCAACACATTATCTAACCCCTTTTTGTGGCGGATCTCCAAATTATAATTTTGCACGACAAGTGCCCAACGCATAAGGCGTTGGTTCTGGTTGTACATCCGGTGGAGAAAAACTAAGAGGTTATGGTCAGTATACACTACCTGAGTGTGGATACTGTTGTATCCTGTGTACTTATTTAATTGCTGAGTACCCTGTTTAGTAGTTTTGTGTGTTTTTTGGGAAAAGGGGGGTTTAAGCTAGTTGCCCTTGGGCGTACATTACCCGTAGGAAGAAATCTGTCTATAAACACCAGTTAGACCTGAGCGGACCACCCACTGTATTTTTGTATGGTAGCAGTAGCCTAGCGGTTCTTTAGGCAGGCTAGATCAGTTTCAGTTAGTTTCTTTTCAATGACATAAGGACCAGCGAAACGTGCTGACAATGACGCTCCTGGCACAGGCAACAACACAAGAACTCGGTCACCTGGCTGCAGTGAACGAGAAACAGCCTGTGTGTCATAGTGTCGTTTCATCCGTTTCTGTGAGGAAGACAGCGCTTCCTTTGCTAGAGCACAGGCAGCATGTAGGCGCTCACGAAAGCGACTAACGTAGTCCAACACATTTTCTTTCACACACAACTCTTGTGACAAAACTGATCCTTAAGGACTTTCATAGGTCCTCTCATGGTGTGTCCAAACACCAGTTCAGCTGGGCTGAACCCTAGGGATTCCTGTACTGTCTCACGGACAGCAAACAACACTAGAGGAACTCCCTCATCCCAATCTTTCTCAGATTCCAAACAATATTTACGGAGCATAGACTTCAGGGTCTGATGCCAACGTTCAAGCGCACCCTGAGACTCTGGGTGATATGCGCTTGACACACGGTGTGTAACTGACAAGGATTTTAACACTTGTTTGAAAAGTTTAGAAAGGAAATTCGTACCCTGATCAGTTTGTATCACCTTAGGTAATCCAAAAGTTGAGAAGAATTTGATCAACGCTTTACTCACCACCGGAGCAGTAATCCTTCGCAGAGGAATGGCCTCTGGGTACCTGGTGGCCACACACATAATTGTCAACATAAACTGGTTACCAGATTTTGTTTTTGGTAATGGTCCAACACAATCAACCATCACATGTTCGAATGGTTCACCTATGGCCGGTATGGGACAAAGAGGCGCGGGGAAATAACCTGGTTCGGTTTCCCAACTACTTGACAGGTGTGGCAAGTCCGACAGAACTGAGCCACATCTTGTTTTAAACCAGGCCAAAAGAAATGTCGCAAAACACGATCATAAGTCTTGGTGACTCCCAGATGTCCGGACCACTGGTGATCATGAGCGAGGGATAAAACATTTTGTCGAAAGGCTGTAGGAATCACTATTTGGTAAACAGCATTCCAATCTCCGCCAGCGTCAACATGGGATGTCCATTTACGCATGAGGAGATTACCATCAATGAAGTATGCCATGTTTTTCTTCTTTAGCTCGTCTTTTGAGACAACACTAGAAAAACATTTAGCCAGGCTAATGTCAACCTGTTGGTTAGCGATCAGCTGCTCACGAGTAACTGGTAACTGTATTGCTTCAGCAACAAGTTCCACATCCTTCTTCCTTTCTCTGGGCTGTTGGTCAGACTGCACCAGCTTACCAGAGGTAGCACCCGAACTATCCTCTGGGTCACACTCTCTGAATAGAATCGTGTTCGACAAATCTATCACTTCACCCACTTGTCGTGCTTGAGCACGTGTGACAGCACAAGCGGGAACACATCTGGATAACCTTGTGCCAGCTCCTCAGAGAGAGACTGGTCACTTTTATCCAATACCTCCAATATGGGTATTACCTTTCCTCCGGCAATATCGTTGCCCATTATAAAGGTCACCCCTTTTACTGGCAACATCGGACGTACGCCAACTCTGAACAATCCACTGACTAACTCAGAGTGTACGTTCACAAAGTGCAATGGCACTGGGACGAAACCCATTTCAATTCCTTGTACTAACACACTGGAACCACAATATGTATTATTAGACAAGGGCAACACATCAGCTAGTATGAACGACTGCGCCGCACCAGTATCTCTGAGGATTCTAACTGGACGCTGAGACGCTTCATCATCTGATATAGAAACAAACCCCTCAAAAATGAACGGTTCATAACTGTGATCTGGGACAGGGACTTTCAAACCACATTCACTATGAGGCTTCTGTCTTGATTCCGGCCCTACAACCGTACGAATCAGCCCAACACCCGTTGGCGGCCTGGCGTGCTGAGGCATCCCCGGTTTGCGTTTTAGCAGAAAGCAATCATTAACTATATGTCCCACCTTATGACAATAGAAACAGTGACGCACATCTTTTGGGCGTGCTGGATGTACTGCTGGTCGACTAGGATTAACAGTTAGCAACTCCGCAGCCCTGCTCTCCGTACGAGCCGAAAACACGCTCTTATGCGTCAACACAAACTTCGTCTGCCAATACAGACGCTTCCGACAGTGAGGATACTTTCTGTTCGTTCAGATAAACTACAATGCGTTCCGGTAAGCAATTTTTAAACTCTTCTAACAAGATTAACTCCCGTAGAGAGGTAAAATCAGTTACCTTACTAGCACTGTGCCATTTGTCAAACAGATTTCCTTTGTCTCTAGCAAACTCCACATAAGTCTGAGTAGGAGACTTTTTATGAGACCTAAATCTCTGTCGATATGCCTCAGGAACAAGCTCATA
This sequence comes from Coregonus clupeaformis, assembly GCF_020615455.1. Lineage (NCBI taxonomy): Eukaryota > Metazoa > Chordata > Actinopteri > Salmoniformes > Salmonidae > Coregonus > Coregonus clupeaformis. Next base: position 63,574,097 of record NC_059206.1, read on the forward strand.
GGCACGAAGAACAGTAGCTTTGACCACCTCATAATTCAAACTGTCTTCAAGAGGTAGCGCTGCCAGAACCTCTTGGGCTTTACCTGTTAGCTTACACTGAAGTAATAGGCACCATACCTCGTCGGGCCATTTCAATGCTACCGCTATACGCTCAAACACACTGAAATAGGAATCAACCTCTGACTCCCTAAACACAGGTACCAAGGTGATCTGTCTACTAATATCAAATGTAGCAGACGACACCGCTGGTGAGGCTGGCTCACTAGCAGGCATAGTATGAGCAGAGACTAACCTCGCTGTTTCTGCCTCTAGTTCCATTTTACGCATCTCCAGTTCCATCTTACGCGTCTCCAGTTCTTGATCAAGCCTACGCGTCTCCAGTTCCATCTTACGCGTCTCCTGTTCTTGATCAAGCCTACGCGTCTCCAGTTCCATCTTACGCGTCTCCTGTTCTGCCTCTAGCTTACGCGTCTCCTGTTCTGCCTCTAGTTCCATTTTACGCATCTCCAGCTTGTCTTGCCTGATTTGTGCCCGCTCTTCCGCCTCTATTTGGAGCCGTGTCGAGCGGACATCCATCCTGGCATCACTGTCAGTCAGTGGGGAGAGTGGGTCATAACGGGGCAATGTGGCTGGAGCCTTAGCCTCGTCCTCAGACACTGATGGGCTTACAGGAACAGCAACCACATCCCCTACAGGAGCAGCAGACTCAGGCGGCGGTAACTCAAGCACTCGCTCGTTTAACAATATCGCTAACACTACTTCCCTAACTTCTGCTTTCACTAAACCCCTCGGTATGGGTACAGAAAAGTGGTCAGCCAAAGCCTGTAGATCCACTCTACGGCAATTATCAAAAACCTCCCACGTAGGGTTTTCCAAAAATGCCTCCAACTCAAAAGTAGCCATCCTACTAGCAACACGAGCCGTCGACTACTGAACACACAAAAAAAACAGGTAGTTACAGCTGCTAAGCTCAACACTGAACCAGACACTAACTAATTTACATGAGTAGCATGGGATAGATAGTATCCCAGACGAGCCCCCACTTTATGTTACGAACCCCGTGGCTCTAAACATCTAGGGTGGATGGACATGAGACCCGTAACATAAATTCATGTAAATTATAAGTGTGGCATGGAATAGTGAGAACAAATAAGACACAACTACCATGAACTACCGTCAAACACAAAGTGTTTATTTATGAACACACGGTAAAGGTTTGGGAAAAAGGGCTGAGCAGGACCCAAGAAATGAAACAATAGTGTAAAACCCCTAAACTGATCTAGCCTGCCTAAAGAACCGCTAGGCTACTGCTACCATACAAAAATACAGTGGGTGGTCCGCTCAGGTCTAACTGGTGTTTATAGACAGATTTCTTCCTACGGGTAATGTACGCCCAAGGGCAACTAGCTTAAACCCCCCTTTTCCCAAAAACACACAAAACTACTAAACAGGGTACTCAGCAATTAAATAAGTACACAGGATACAACAGTATCCACACTCAGGTAAAGAAATATATTCTACTAATGTTACCAATAGGGTAACCAACAACTTAGTGCGTACACAACACACAGGACACCACCGTGTCCATACTCACATATGGCAAAAAGTCTCTCTCTCTTGCAACAAACACAAGTCTGGTTTTATACAATGGGCTGTGTGATTCAACAAACGAGTAACAGGTGGTGCTATTCACAGGAATGTTCACTGATTGGTCCAATCAGCAGACACCTCAACGACCACCAATCAGGAACATACAGGACACCTGTGATTAGGGCAGAAAGAGTAGAAACACACAAAAACACAGGATACCTGTATCCGTAACAGTATCACTGGTGTTTACAAACCTGTATAGCTGTAGCCCAAGAATTTGAACAACATGGTTGCGCAATATTACAACACTACGATGCCCATTAGCAGCCTCATTCACTACAGTAGGGAGAGACCTGAGCTGTAAAATGTGTTACGAATCTCCTTGGATGTGCAAAATGCTATGTAATGTATATGGCTGCAGTCACAATCATTCTTTGATAGGCGGAGCGGAGGTTTGAAAATGTCTCCAAGTCTACTTAGTGAGAAAGTCTAATTACCTTTAAAAGAATCCATGCGTTTATACCCAGGGTAATCTACAAAAACTCAGCGCTCCTGTGAACAAGAGCAGAATATTCTCCATATGGAATGAGAGTGAAACTAAATGAAGAAATATCAATATGGCTAAAATAAATGGGAAAATAGGCCCAAGCCAAGGTATGGCTGCTCTATCATTGTGCATTTGTGCGTGGATGTTGAACACAGGTGGCCTGCTGGTTGGAAGAGGACCAACCTGACTGCTTTTCCTGTCACACAGGTACAACTGCTGGGCCTGTGAGGAGACACAGTAGGGCCTACTGCTGCTATAATCCACACACACATACACACACAACATACACATACATACCAATCCATAACACACACACACAATGGAGAATAGTAGACAGTGCCAATGCCTCTCCATGTTCCATGCTGCTTACAATAACATATAAAATACCCAACCACCTTACCTTAGAACAACACAAACATAAGATATAAACACCCACGCTACTTGACCTCTCTCCACCTCGCATAGTTGAACTGCTCCTCACAGACAAGACCTATCACAGCCTATGGAAATCCTCCTTTATCCCTCACAAAGCCCCATTTTACTCCAATTAGCTGCAACATCCATCTGTGTGTTGATATAATACAGAGAGTGCATGAGGGACAACTCAACATCCTGTTTACCTCATGCTGTAGTTCTGCAGGATTCTAAGTACTGTATGATGAATCAGATGAACTAATCTGAATAAACAAACTTGATCTCCCTCAACCCTGCTTCAGTCAGTAGGTGCTGGGTAGGGTTGGTCTAGGCTGGGCTACACACAGCTGGGGAGCAGCTGGGTCCAGTTGTGCTGAAGCCCGGGAGGAGAGGAGAGAGAGTTTGGGAAGAACAGATGAATAGATGCTTAGAGGTTTCAGTAAACAGAATCTGATCGTACTCTGGCAGCGTTCACTCTGTTCACTTTGTTTTACAAGCGCTTTTTGTCACTGTGGCTCTCCTGAGCCCTGGGTTATTCACGCTCCTTCTCTGTTATCAGGGCTGATTAGGAGGAATAGGCTGGGCCTGCAGGTTCTCTAACATCCACAGGCAGTAGTCCACAGCAGCCATTACTGTACAGTAAAATAGATGAACAGATTATTAACATCTAACCAATAACATTACAGTCCCAGCCCTAACATCCAGTACATTTACATTGTGACAACACCTCTTTGTGTTACTCCATGAAAACAATGAAAAAGCAAAGAAAGGTAAATTGCATCATATGATAACAACAATTGACAACCTAATGTCAACATAAAAGAGAAACGATGTCTAAATGTTTAAAATGAGCTACACTATGCTGATTCAATGGTTATGTATTGAAGCACCATTGCTGTAAGCTAGGGTAAAAATTAATTCATGTATTTCATTTGACATAAAAACATCTTGTCCATACTGACTGATCCTGGGATTGCTGGCAGGCAGGAAGGCAGGCAGGCAGTTGATATGATTCCCAAGGTGTACTGGGGAGAGATCCCACTGGTCCGATAAAAGGCCTGGGTTCCTGCAGCAAACGCTGCCTTTCTCCAGACGTAGACCTATACTCGACTTTAATAGGCCTTTTCTGTAGCTGTGAACCTAAATGACTCTGTTCCTGGATTAAAAGCCTTCTCTCTCTCTCTCCTTCCCTTCATCCCCTTCTCTCTCTCTCTCCTTCCCTTCCTCCCCTTCTCTCTCTCTCCTTCCCTTCCTCCCCTTCTCTCTCTCGCTCCTTCCTTTCCTCCCATTCTCTCTCTCCTTCCCTTCTTTCCCTTCTCTCTCCTTCCTTTCCTCCCATTCTATCACTCCTTTTCTTCCTCCCATTCTCTCTCTCCTTCCCTTCCTCCCCTTCTCTCTCTCCTTCCCTTCCTCCCCTTCTCTCTCCTTCCCTTCCCTTCCTCCCCTTCTCTCTCTCTCCTTCCCTTCCTCCCTGTCTCTCTCGCTCCTTCCCTTCCTCCCCTTCTGTCTCTCCTTCCCTTCTTCCCCTTCTCTCTCCTTCCCTTCCTCCCCTTCTCTCTCACTCCTTCCCTTCCTCCCCTTCTCTCTCTCTCCGTCCCTTCCTCCCCTTCTCTCTCTCTGCTTCTTTTCTCTTTCCCTTCCTCCTCATCCTCCTGCTCCTCTCTCCCTCACACTACCTCTCATTGCCTCTCACCCTCAGCCACTCCTGGCAGCTATACACACACATAAAACATTTTCCTTGAGGTTAAAGTCCAAAAGGTTAGAGAGAACAAGGTATGTATCACTCCTGAATAATTTCTCAAGTTTCTCTCTCCTTTTGTCCCCATTATCGCTATCTTTGCAACATCAGCCACAATCCATTCATTTCTGACAGAGGTGAGAAACAGATGAAACACTCATGAAGGTGAACCAGTGAACCAAACTTCTCAGGATACTAGGGCTGGGAATTGCCAGGGACCTCACAAAACGATATTATCACGATAATTAGGTGCCGATACAATATGTACTGCGATTCTCACAATTCTGTCACGAATTCAGCCGAGGCTGCTCCTCCTCCTTGCTCGGGCAGGCTTCGGCGTTCGTCGTCACCGGAGTACTAGCTGCCACCGATCTATGTTTCTGTGTTCTACTTGTTTTGTCTATATTGCACACACCTGGTTCCAATTACGATGATTTGTTTCCCTATTCTACCCTCTGGTTCCCTCATGGTGTTGTGCGTGATTGTTTGTTGTTTTGTTGTCATTGACATTGTGAGTCTGTATTTTCTTCCCTGCGTGGAAGATATGTTTATTTTACTTAATTCCATTCATGCTTTTGTGCTGGTAGAACAAAGCAAAAAACAGTAAACATTTCTCCATCCTCCAACAGCTCTCTGCATTGTCTACTCACACCATCGTTGTAAAGCCTATTGTAGTGTTGTCACGATACCAGAATTCTGACTTAAGATACCGTTACCAGGTTTAGTATGACAATACTCCATACCAAATCGATACCACAGCAAAAAAAGAAGGCATATTAGCCAACGTCACAGAACTTGATCCATCACAGATAAACTCAACTACTGCACGGTTCAATCGTTGGGCATCTTTTTGAGTTCAATATCATTACATTAGAAAACATTTTACGTCAACATTTTTCAGAGACAGCCATGTATGCATTAATGAATCAATTATACAATCAATTTGAATTTGTTTTTACCAACCTAACTACATAAAAACATAATGGTCATAATTTATTTGAATGGTAAATCTCTATTGATAAACTGGGTAAATCAAGATG